>NW_028246155.1:0-54000 GCF_964263255.1 Lissotriton vulgaris | reverse complement strand
GGGATGCATGTTTTGAGCCCAGCACTGAGCCTGAAAAGCATTTCCAACCCCACTTACAAGTAAAACTAGCTAAAATGTGCCTGGCTTCTCTTCACTGAAAATCTCATTCTGAGAACATTTTTAGCATACGTTTGCTCCTGCTGGGTCAGCTGAGCAGCGAATTTCTATTTAACCACCTGCTATCATGAGAGACCTCAGGGCTGCATGTTTTGAGCCCAGTACTGATCCTGAAAAGCGTTTCCAACCTCACTTACAAGTAAAACTAGCTAAAATGTGCCTGGCTGCTATTCACTGAAAAGCTCATTTGTGTACATTTTTGGCATACGTTTAATCCTACCGGGTCAGCTGAGCAGCAAATTTCTATTTAACCACCTGCTTTCATGAGAGACCTCAGGGATGCATGTTTTGAGCCCAGTACTGAGCCTGAAAAGCATTTCCAAACCCACTTACAAGTAAAACTAGCTAAAATGTGCCTGGCTTCTCTTCACTGAAAATCTCATTCTGAGAACATTTTTAGCATACGTTTGCTCCTGCTGGGTCAGCTGAGCAGCAAATTTCTATTTAACCACCTGCTATCATGAGAGACCTCAGGGCTGCATGTTTTGAGCCCAGTACTGATCCTGAAAAGCGTTTCCAACCCCACTTACAAGTAAAACTAGCTAAAATGTGCCTGGCTGCTATTCACTGAAAAGCTCATTCTGTGTACATTTTTGGCATAAGTTTGCTCCTACCAGGTCAGCTGACCTGCGAATTTCTATTTGACCACCTGCTTTCATGAGAGACCTCAGGGCTGCATGTTTTGAGCCCAGTACTGAGCCTGAAAAGCATTTCCAACCCCACTTACAAGTAAAACTAGCTAAAATGTGCCTGGCTGCTATTCACTGAAAAGCTCATTCTGTGTACATTTTTGGCATACGTTTGCTCCTACCGGGTCAGCTGAGCAGCGAATTTCTATTTAACCACCTGCTTTCATGAGAGACCTCAGGGCTGCATGTTTTGAGCCCAGTACTGAGCCTGAAAAGCATTTCCAACCCCACTTACAAGTAAAACTAGCTAAAATGTGCCTGGCTTCTCTTCACTGAAAAGCTCATTCTGAGTACATTTTTAGCATACGTTTGCTCCTGCCGGGTCAGCTGAGCAGCGAATTTCTATTTAACCACCTGCTATCATGAGAGACTTCAGGGCTGCATGTTTTGAGCCCAGTACTGATCCTGAAAAGCGTTTCCAACCCCACTTACAAGTAAAACTAGCTAAAATGTGCCTGGCTGCTATTCACTGAAAAGCTCATTCTGTGTACATTTTTGGCATACCATTGCTCCTACCGGGTCAGCTGAGCAGCGAATTTCTATTTAACCATCTGCTTTCATGAGAGACCTCAGGGCTGCATGTTTTGAGCCCAGCACTGAGCCTGAAAAGCGTTTCCAACGCCACTTACAAGTAAAACTAGCTAAAATGTGCCTGGCTTCTCTTCACTGAAAAGCTCATTCTGAGTACATTTTTAGCATACGTTTGCTCCTGCCGGGTCAGCTGAGCAGCGAATTTCTATTTAACCACCTGCTATCATGAGAGACCTCAGGGCTGCATGTTTTGAGACCAGTACTGATCCTGAAAAGCGTTTCCAACCCCACTTACAAGTAAAACTAGCTAAAATGTGCCTGGCTGCTATTCACTGAAAAGCTCATTCTGAGTACATTTTTAGCATACGTTTGCTCCTGCTGGGTCAGCTGAGCAGCGAATTTCTATTTAACCACCTGCTATCATGAGAGACCTCAGGGCTGCATGTTTTGAGCCCAGTATTGATCCTGAAAAGCGTTTCCAACCCCACTTACAAGTAAAACTAGCTAAAATGTGCCTGGCTGCTATTCACTGAAAAGCTCATTCTGTGTACATTTTTGGCATACGTTTGCTCCTACCGGGTCAGCTGAGCAGCGAATTTCTATTTACCACCTGCTTTCATGAGAGACCTCAGGGCTGCATGTTTTGAGCCCAGTACTGAGCCTGAAAAGCATTTCCAACCCCACTTACAAGTAAAACTAGCTAAAATGTGCCTGGCTTCTCTTCACTGAAAAGCTCATTCTGAGTACATTTTTAGCATACGTTTGCTCCTGCCGGGTCAGCTGAGCAGCGAATTTCTATTTAACCACCTGCTATCAGAAGAGACCTCAGGGCTGCATGTTTTGAGCCCAGTACTGATCCTGAAAAGCGTTTCCAACCTCACTTACAAGTAAAACTAGCTAAAATGTGCCTGGCTTCTCTTCACTGAAAAGCTCATTCTGAGTACATTTTTAGCATACGTTTGCTCCTGCTGGGTCAGCTGAGCAGCGAATTTCTATTTAACCACCTGCTATCATGAGAGACCTCAGGGCTGCATGTTTTGAGCCCAGTACTGATCCTGAAAAGCGTTTCCAACCCCACTTACAAGTAAAACTAGCTAAAATGTGCCTGGCTGCTATTCACTGAAAAGCTCATTCTGTGTACATTTTTGGCATACCTTTGCTCCTACCGGGTCAGCTGAGCAGCGAATTTCTATTTAAGCACCTGCTTTCATGAGAGACCTCAGGGCTGCATGTTTTGAGCCCAGTACTGAGCCTGAAAAGCATTTCCAACCCCACTTACAAGTAAAACTAGCAAAAATGTGCCTGGCTTCTCTTCACTGAAAAGCTCATTCTGAGTACATTTTTAGCATACATTTGCTCCTGCGGGGTCAGCTGAGCAGCGAATTTCTATTTAACCACCTGCTTTCATGAGAGACCTCAGGGATGCATGTTTTGAGCCCAGCACTGAGCCTGAAAAGCATTTCCAACCCCACTTACAAGTAAAACTAGCTAAAATGTGCCTGGCTTCTCTTCACTGAAAATCTCATTCTGAGAACATTTTTAGCATACGTTTGCTCCTGCTGGGTCAGCTGAGCAGCGAATTTCTATTTAACCACCTGCTATCATGAGAGACCTCAGGGCTGCATGTTTTGAGCCCAGTACTGATCCTGAAAAGCGTTTCCAACCTCACTTACAAGTAAAACTAGCTAAAATGTGCCTGGCTGCTATTCACTGAAAAGCTCATTTGTGTACATTTTTGGCATACGTTTAATCCTACCGGGTCAGCTGAGCAGCAAATTTCTATTTAACCACCTGCTTTCATGAGAGACCTCAGGGATGCATGTTTTGAGCCCAGTACTGAGCCTGAAAAGCATTTCCAAACCCACTTACAAGTAAAACTAGCTAAAATGTGCCTGGCTTCTCTTCACTGAAAATCTCATTCTGAGAACATTTTTAGCATACGTTTGCTCCTGCTGGGTCAGCTGAGCAGCAAATTTCTATTTAACCACCTGCTATCATGAGAGACCTCAGGGCTGCATGTTTTGAGCCCAGTACTGATCCTGAAAAGCGTTTCCAACCCCACTTACAAGTAAAACTAGCTAAAATGTGCCTGGCTGCTATTCACTGAAAAGCTCATTCTGTGTACATTTTTGGCATAAGTTTGCTCCTACCAGGTCAGCTGACCTGCGAATTTCTATTTGACCACCTGCTTTCATGAGAGACCTCAGGGCTGCATGTTTTGAGCCCAGTACTGAGCCTGAAAAGCATTTCCAACCCCACTTACAAGTAAAACTAGCTAAAATGTGCCTGGCTGCTATTCACTGAAAAGCTCATTCTGTGTACATTTTTGGCATACATTTGCTCCTACCGGGTCAGCTGAGCAGCGAATTTCTATTTAACCACCTGCTTTCATGAGAGACCTCAGGGCTGCATGTTTTGAGCCCAGTACTGAGCCTGAAAAGCATTTCCAACCCCACTTACAAGTAAAACTAGCTAAAATGTGCCTGGCTTCTCTTCACTGAAAAGCTCATTCTGAGTACATTTTTAGCATACGTTTGCTCCTGCCGGGTCAGCTGAGCAGCGAATTTCTATTTAACCACCTGCTATCATGAGAGACTTCAGGGCTGCATGTTTTGAGCCCAGTACTGATCCTGAAAAGCGTTTCCAACCCCACTTACAAGTAAAACTAGCTAAAATGTGCCTGGCTGCTATTCACTGAAAAGCTCATTCTGTGTACATTTTTGGCATACCATTGCTCCTACCGGGTCAGCTGAGCAGCGAATTTCTATTTAACCATCTGCTTTCATGAGAGACCTCAGGGCTGCATGTTTTGAGCCCAGCACTGAGCCTGAAAAGCGTTTCCAACGCCACTTACAAGTAAAACTAGCTAAAATGTGCCTGGCTTCTCTTCACTGAAAAGCTCATTCTGAGTACATTTTTAGCATACGTTTGCTCCTGCCGGGTCAGCTGAGCAGCGAATTTCTATTTAACCACCTGCTATCATGAGAGACCTCAGGGCTGCATGTTTTGAGACCAGTACTGATCCTGAAAAGCGTTTCCAACCCCACTTACAAGTAAAACTAGCTAAAATGTGCCTGGCTGCTATTCACTGAAAAGCTCATTCTGAGTACATTTTTAGCATACGTTTGCTCCTGCTGGGTCAGCTGAGCAGCGAATTTCTATTTAACCACCTGCTATCATGAGAGACCTCAGGGCTGCATGTTTTGAGCCCAGTATTGATCCTGAAAAGCGTTTCCAACCCCACTTACAAGTAAAACTAGCTAAAATGTGCCTGGCTGCTATTCACTGAAAAGCTCATTCTGTGTACATTTTTGGCATACGTTTGCTCCTACCGGGTCAGCTGAGCAGCGAATTTCTATTTACCACCTGCTTTCATGAGAGACCTCAGGGCTGCATGTTTTGAGCCCAGTACTGAGCCTGAAAAGCATTTCCAACCCCACTTACAAGTAAAACTAGCTAAAATGTGCCTGGCTTCTCTTCACTGAAAAGCTCATTCTGAGTACATTTTTAGCATACGTTTGCTCCTGCCGGGTCAGCTGAGCAGCGAATTTCTATTTAACCACCTGCTATCAGAAGAGACCTCAGGGCTGCATGTTTTGAGCCCAGTACTGATCCTGAAAAGCGTTTCCAACCCCACTTACAAGTAAAACTAGCTAAAATGTGCCTGGCTTCTCTTCACTGAAAAGCTCATTCTGAGTACATTTTTAGCATACGTTTGCTCCTGCTGGGTCAGCTGAGCAGCGAATTTCTATTTAACCACCTGCTATCATGAGAGACCTCAGGGCTGCATGTTTTGAGCCCAGTACTGATCCTGAAAAGCGTTTCCAACCCCACTTACAAGTAAAACTAGCTAAAATGTGCCTGGCTGCTATTCACTGAAAAGCTCATTCTGTGTACATTTTTGGCATACCTTTGCTCCTACCGGGTCAGCTGAGCAGCGAATTTCTATTTAAGCACCTGCTTTCATGAGAGACCTCAGGGCTGCATGTTTTGAGCCCAGTACTGAGCCTGAAAAGCATTTCCAACCCCACTTACAAGTAAAACTAGCAAAAATGTGCCTGGCTTCTCTTCACTGAAAAGCTCATTCTGAGTACATTTTTAGCATACATTTGCTCCTGCGGGGTCAGCTGAGCAGCGAATTTCTATTTAACCACCTGCTTTCATGAGAGACCTCAGGGATGCATGTTTTGAGCCCAGCACTGAGCCTGAAAAGCATTTCCAACCCCACTTACAAGTAAAACTAGCTAAAATGTGCCTGGCTTCTCTTCACTGAAAATCTCATTCTGAGAACATTTTTAGCATACGTTTGCTCCTGCTGGGTCAGCTGAGCAGCGAATTTCTATTTAACCACCTGCTATCATGAGAGACCTCAGGGCTGCATGTTTTGAGCCCAGTACTGATCCTGAAAAGCGTTTCCAACCTCACTTACAAGTAAAACTAGCTAAAATGTGCCTGGCTGCTATTCACTGAAAAGCTCATTTGTGTACATTTTTGGCATACGTTTAATCCTACCGGGTCAGCTGAGCAGCAAATTTCTATTTAACCACCTGCTTTCATGAGAGACCTCAGGGATGCATGTTTTGAGCCCAGTACTGAGCCTGAAAAGCATTTCCAAACCCACTTACAAGTAAAACTAGCTAAAATGTGCCTGGCTTCTCTTCACTGAAAATCTCATTCTGAGAACATTTTTAGCATACGTTTGCTCCTGCTGGGTCAGCTGAGCAGCAAATTTCTATTTAACCACCTGCTATCATGAGAGACCTCAGGGCTGCATGTTTTGAGCCCAGTACTGATCCTGAAAAGCGTTTCCAACCCCACTTACAAGTAAAACTAGCTAAAATGTGCCTGGCTGCTATTCACTGAAAAGCTCATTCTGTGTACATTTTTGGCATAAGTTTGCTCCTACCAGGTCAGCTGACCTGCGAATTTCTATTTGACCACCTGCTTTCATGAGAGACCTCAGGGCTGCATGTTTTGAGCCCAGTACTGAGCCTGAAAAGCATTTCCAACCCCACTTACAAGTAAAACTAGCTAAAATGTGCCTGGCTGCTATTCACTGAAAAGCTCATTCTGTGTACATTTTTGGCATACGTTTGCTCCTACCGGGTCAGCTGAGCAGCGAATTTCTATTTAACCACCTGCTTTCATGAGAGACCTCAGGGCTGCATGTTTTGAGCCCAGTACTGAGCCTGAAAAGCATTTCCAACCCCACTTACAAGTAAAACTAGCTAAAATGTGCCTGGCTTCTCTTCACTGAAAAGCTCATTCTGAGTACATTTTTAGCATACGTTTGCTCCTGCCGGGTCAGCTGAGCAGCGAATTTCTATTTAACCACCTGCTATCATGAGAGACTTCAGGGCTGCATGTTTTGAGCCCAGTACTGATCCTGAAAAGCGTTTCCAACCCCACTTACAAGTAAAACTAGCTAAAATGTGCCTGGCTGCTATTCACTGAAAAGCTCATTCTGTGTACATTTTTGGCATACCATTGCTCCTACCGGGTCAGCTGAGCAGCGAATTTCTATTTAACCATCTGCTTTCATGAGAGACCTCAGGGCTGCATGTTTTGAGCCCAGCACTGAGCCTGAAAAGCGTTTCCAACGCCACTTACAAGTAAAACTAGCTAAAATGTGCCTGGCTTCTCTTCACTGAAAAGCTCATTCTGAGTACATTTTTAGCATACGTTTGCTCCTGCCGGGTCAGCTGAGCAGCGAATTTCTATTTAACCACCTGCTATCATGAGAGACCTCAGGGCTGCATGTTTTGAGACCAGTACTGATCCTGAAAAGCGTTTCCAACCCCACTTACAAGTAAAACTAGCTAAAATGTGCCTGGCTGCTATTCACTGAAAAGCTCATTCTGAGTACATTTTTAGCATACGTTTGCTCCTGCTGGGTCAGCTGAGCAGCGAATTTCTATTTAACCACCTGCTATCATGAGAGACCTCAGGGCTGCATGTTTTGAGCCCAGTATTGATCCTGAAAAGCGTTTCCAACCCCACTTACAAGTAAAACTAGCTAAAATGTGCCTGGCTGCTATTCACTGAAAAGCTCATTCTGTGTACATTTTTGGCATACGTTTGCTCCTACCGGGTCAGCTGAGCAGCGAATTTCTATTTACCACCTGCTTTCATGAGAGACCTCAGGGCTGCATGTTTTGAGCCCAGTACTGAGCCTGAAAAGCATTTCCAACCCCACTTACAAGTAAAACTAGCTAAAATGTGCCTGGCTTCTCTTCACTGAAAAGCTCATTCTGAGTACATTTTTAGCATACGTTTGCTCCTGCCGGGTCAGCTGAGCAGCGAATTTCTATTTAACCACCTGCTATCAGAAGAGACCTCAGGGCTGCATGTTTTGAGCCCAGTACTGATCCTGAAAAGCGTTTCCAACCCCACTTACAAGTAAAACTAGCTAAAATGTGCCTGGCTTCTCTTCACTGAAAAGCTCATTCTGAGTACATTTTTAGCATACGTTTGCTCCTGCTGGGTCAGCTGAGCAGCGAATTTCTATTTAACCACCTGCTATCATGAGAGACCTCAGGGCTGCATGTTTTGAGCCCAGTACTGATCCTGAAAAGCGTTTCCAACCCCACTTACAAGTAAAACTAGCTAAAATGTGCCTGGCTGCTATTCACTGAAAAGCTCATTCTGTGTACATTTTTGGCATACCTTTGCTCCTACCGGGTCAGCTGAGCAGCGAATTTCTATTTAAGCACCTGCTTTCATGAGAGACCTCAGGGCTGCATGTTTTGAGCCCAGTACTGAGCCTGAAAAGCATTTCCAACCCCACTTACAAGTAAAACTAGCAAAAATGTGCCTGGCTTCTCTTCACTGAAAAGCTCATTCTGAGTACATTTTTAGCATACATTTGCTCCTGCGGGGTCAGCTGAGCAGCGAATTTCTATTTAACCACCTGCTTTCATGAGAGACCTCAGGGATGCATGTTTTGAGCCCAGCACTGAGCCTGAAAAGCATTTCCAACCCCACTTACAAGTAAAACTAGCTAAAATGTGCCTGGCTTCTCTTCACTGAAAATCTCATTCTGAGAACATTTTTAGCATACGTTTGCTCCTGCTGGGTCAGCTGAGCAGCGAATTTCTATTTAACCACCTGCTATCATGAGAGACCTCAGGGCTGCATGTTTTGAGCCCAGTACTGATCCTGAAAAGCGTTTCCAACCTCACTTACAAGTAAAACTAGCTAAAATGTGCCTGGCTGCTATTCACTGAAAAGCTCATTTGTGTACATTTTTGGCATACGTTTAATCCTACCGGGTCAGCTGAGCAGCAAATTTCTATTTAACCACCTGCTTTCATGAGAGACCTCAGGGATGCATGTTTTGAGCCCAGTACTGAGCCTGAAAAGCATTTCCAAACCCACTTACAAGTAAAACTAGCTAAAATGTGCCTGGCTTCTCTTCACTGAAAATCTCATTCTGAGAACATTTTTAGCATACGTTTGCTCCTGCTGGGTCAGCTGAGCAGCAAATTTCTATTTAACCACCTGCTATCATGAGAGACCTCAGGGCTGCATGTTTTGAGCCCAGTACTGATCCTGAAAAGCGTTTCCAACCCCACTTACAAGTAAAACTAGCTAAAATGTGCCTGGCTGCTATTCACTGAAAAGCTCATTCTGAGTACATTTTTAGCATACGTTTGCTCCTGCTGGGTCAGCTGAGCAGCGAATTTCTATTTAACCACCTGCTATCATGAGAGACCTCAGGGCTGCATGTTTTGAGCCCAGTATTGATCCTGAAAAGCGTTTCCAACCCCACTTACAAGTAAAACTAGCTAAAATGTGCCTGGCTGCTATTCACTGAAAAGCTCATTCTGTGTACATTTTTGGCATACGTTTGCTCCTACCGGGTCAGCTGAGCAGCGAATTTCTATTTACCACCTGCTTTCATGAGAGACCTCAGGGCTGCATGTTTTGAGCCCAGTACTGAGCCTGAAAAGCATTTCCAACCCCACTTACAAGTAAAACTAGCTAAAATGTGCCTGGCTTCTCTTCACTGAAAAGCTCATTCTGAGTACATTTTTAGCATACGTTTGCTCCTGCCGGGTCAGCTGAGCAGCGAATTTCTATTTAACCACCTGCTATCAGAAGAGACCTCAGGGCTGCATGTTTTGAGCCCAGTACTGATCCTGAAAAGCGTTTCCAACCCCACTTACAAGTAAAACTAGCTAAAATGTGCCTGGCTTCTCTTCACTGAAAAGCTCATTCTGAGTACATTTTTAGCATACGTTTGCTCCTGCTGGGTCAGCTGAGCAGCGAATTTCTATTTAACCACCTGCTATCATGAGAGACCTCAGGGCTGCATGTTTTGAGCCCAGTACTGATCCTGAAAAGCGTTTCCAACCCCACTTACAAGTAAAACTAGCTAAAATGTGCCTGGCTGCTATTCACTGAAAAGCTCATTCTGTGTACATTTTTGGCATACCTTTGCTCCTACCGGGTCAGCTGAGCAGCGAATTTCTATTTAAGCACCTGCTTTCATGAGAGACCTCAGGGCTGCATGTTTTGAGCCCAGTACTGAGCCTGAAAAGCATTTCCAACCCCACTTACAAGTAAAACTAGCAAAAATGTGCCTGGCTTCTCTTCACTGAAAAGCTCATTCTGAGTACATTTTTAGCATACATTTGCTCCTGCGGGGTCAGCTGAGCAGCGAATTTCTATTTAACCACCTGCTTTCATGAGAGACCTCAGGGATGCATGTTTTGAGCCCAGCACTGAGCCTGAAAAGCATTTCCAACCCCACTTACAAGTAAAACTAGCTAAAATGTGCCTGGCTTCTCTTCACTGAAAATCTCATTCTGAGAACATTTTTAGCATACGTTTGCTCCTGCTGGGTCAGCTGAGCAGCGAATTTCTATTTAACCACCTGCTATCATGAGAGACCTCAGGGCTGCATGTTTTGAGCCCAGTACTGATCCTGAAAAGCGTTTCCAACCTCACTTACAAGTAAAACTAGCTAAAATGTGCCTGGCTGCTATTCACTGAAAAGCTCATTTGTGTACATTTTTGGCATACGTTTAATCCTACCGGGTCAGCTGAGCAGCAAATTTCTATTTAACCACCTGCTTTCATGAGAGACCTCAGGGATGCATGTTTTGAGCCCAGTACTGAGCCTGAAAAGCATTTCCAAACCCACTTACAAGTAAAACTAGCTAAAATGTGCCTGGCTTCTCTTCACTGAAAATCTCATTCTGAGAACATTTTTAGCATACGTTTGCTCCTGCTGGGTCAGCTGAGCAGCAAATTTCTATTTAACCACCTGCTATCATGAGAGACCTCAGGGCTGCATGTTTTGAGCCCAGTACTGATCCTGAAAAGCGTTTCCAACCCCACTTACAAGTAAAACTAGCTAAAATGTGCCTGGCTGCTATTCACTGAAAAGCTCATTCTGTGTACATTTTTGGCATAAGTTTGCTCCTACCAGGTCAGCTGACCTGCGAATTTCTATTTGACCACCTGCTTTCATGAGAGACCTCAGGGCTGCATGTTTTGAGCCCAGTACTGAGCCTGAAAAGCGTTTCCAACCCCACTTACAAGTAAAACTAGCTAAAATGTGCCTGGCTGCTATTCACTGAAAAGCTCATTCTGTGTACATTTTTGGCATACCTTTGCTCCTACCGGGTCAGCTGAGCAGCGAATTTCTATTTAAGCACCTGCTTTCATGAGAGACCTCAGGGCTGCATGTTTTGAGCCCAGTACTGAGCCTGAAAAGCATTTCCAAACCCACTTACAAGTAAAACTAGCTAAAATGTGCCTGGCTTCTCTTCACTGAAAATCTCATTCTGAGAACATTTTTAGCATACGTTTGCTCCTGCTGGGTCAGCTGAGCAGCAAATTTCTATTTAACCACCTGCTATCATGAGAGACCTCAGGGCTGCATGTTTTGAGCCCAGTACTGATCCTGAAAAGCGTTTCCAACCCCACTTACAAGTAAAACTAGCTAAAATGTGCCTGGCTTCTCTTCACTGAAAAGCTCATTCTGAGTACATTTTTAGCATACGTTTGCTCCTGCTGGGTCAGCTGAGCAGCGAATTTCTATTTAACCACCTGCTATCATGAGAGACCTCAGGGCTGCATGTTTTGAGCCCAGTACTGATCCTGAAAAGCGTTTCCAACCCCACTTACAAGTAAAACTAGCTAAAATGTGCCTGGCTGCTATTCACTGAAAAGCTCATTCTGTGTACATTTTTGGCATACCTTTGCTCCTACCGGGTCAGCTGAGCAGCGAATTTCTATTTAAGCACCTGCTTTCATGAGAGACCTCAGGGCTGCATGTTTTGAGCCCAGTACTGAGCCTGAAAAGCATTTCCAACCCCACTTACAAGTAAAACTAGCAAAAATGTGCCTGGCTTCTCTTCACTGAAAAGCTCATTCTGAGTACATTTTTAGCATACATTTGCTCCTGCGGGGTCAGCTGAGCAGCGAATTTCTATTTAACCACCTGCTTTCATGAGAGACCTCAGGGATGCATGTTTTGAGCCCAGCACTGAGCCTGAAAAGCATTTCCAACCCCACTTACAAGTAAAACTAGCTAAAATGTGCCTGGCTTCTCTTCACTGAAAATCTCATTCTGAGAACATTTTTAGCATACGTTTGCTCCTGCTGGGTCAGCTGAGCAGCGAATTTCTATTTAACCACCTGCTATCATGAGAGACCTCAGGGCTGCATGTTTTGAGCCCAGTACTGATCCTGAAAAGCGTTTCCAACCTCACTTACAAGTAAAACTAGCTAAAATGTGCCTGGCTGCTATTCACTGAAAAGCTCATTTGTGTACATTTTTGGCATACGTTTAATCCTACCGGGTCAGCTGAGCAGCAAATTTCTATTTAACCACCTGCTTTCATGAGAGACCTCAGGGATGCATGTTTTGAGCCCAGTACTGAGCCTGAAAAGCATTTCCAAACCCACTTACAAGTAAAACTAGCTAAAATGTGCCTGGCTTCTCTTCACTGAAAATCTCATTCTGAGAACATTTTTAGCATACGTTTGCTCCTGCTGGGTCAGCTGAGCAGCAAATTTCTATTTAACCACCTGCTATCATGAGAGACCTCAGGGCTGCATGTTTTGAGCCCAGTACTGATCCTGAAAAGCGTTTCCAACCCCACTTACAAGTAAAACTAGCTAAAATGTGCCTGGCTGCTATTCACTGAAAAGCTCATTCTGTGTACATTTTTGGCATAAGTTTGCTCCTACCAGGTCAGCTGACCTGCGAATTTCTATTTGACCACCTGCTTTCATGAGAGACCTCAGGGCTGCATGTTTTGAGCCCAGTACTGAGCCTGAAAAGCATTTCCAACCCCACTTACAAGTAAAACTAGCTAAAATGTGCCTGGCTGCTATTCACTGAAAAGCTCATTCTGTGTACATTTTTGGCATACGTTTGCTCCTACCGGGTCAGCTGAGCAGCGAATTTCTATTTAACCACCTGCTTTCATGAGAGACCTCAGGGCTGCATGTTTTGAGCCCAGTACTGAGCCTGAAAAGCATTTCCAACCCCACTTACAAGTAAAACTAGCTAAAATGTGCCTGGCTTCTCTTCACTGAAAAGCTCATTCTGAGTACATTTTTAGCATACGTTTGCTCCTGCCGGGTCAGCTGAGCAGCGAATTTCTATTTAACCACCTGCTATCATGAGAGACTTCAGGGCTGCATGTTTTGAGCCCAGTACTGATCCTGAAAAGCGTTTCCAACCCCACTTACAAGTAAAACTAGCTAAAATGTGCCTGGCTGCTATTCACTGAAAAGCTCATTCTGTGTACATTTTTGGCATACCATTGCTCCTACCGGGTCAGCTGAGCAGCGAATTTCTATTTAACCATCTGCTTTCATGAGAGACCTCAGGGCTGCATGTTTTGAGCCCAGCACTGAGCCTGAAAAGCGTTTCCAACGCCACTTACAAGTAAAACTAGCTAAAATGTGCCTGGCTTCTCTTCACTGAAAAGCTCATTCTGAGTACATTTTTAGCATACGTTTGCTCCTGCCGGGTCAGCTGAGCAGCGAATTTCTATTTAACCACCTGCTATCATGAGAGACCTCAGGGCTGCATGTTTTGAGACCAGTACTGATCCTGAAAAGCGTTTCCAACCCCACTTACAAGTAAAACTAGCTAAAATGTGCCTGGCTGCTATTCACTGAAAAGCTCATTCTGAGTACATTTTTAGCATACGTTTGCTCCTGCTGGGTCAGCTGAGCAGCGAATTTCTATTTAACCACCTGCTATCATGAGAGACCTCAGGGCTGCATGTTTTGAGCCCAGTATTGATCCTGAAAAGCGTTTCCAACCCCACTTACAAGTAAAACTAGCTAAAATGTGCCTGGCTGCTATTCACTGAAAAGCTCATTCTGTGTACATTTTTGGCATACGTTTGCTCCTACCGGGTCAGCTGAGCAGCGAATTTCTATTTACCACCTGCTTTCATGAGAGACCTCAGGGCTGCATGTTTTGAGCCCAGTACTGAGCCTGAAAAGCATTTCCAACCCCACTTACAAGTAAAACTAGCTAAAATGTGCCTGGCTTCTCTTCACTGAAAAGCTCATTCTGAGTACATTTTTAGCATACGTTTGCTCCTGCCGGGTCAGCTGAGCAGCGAATTTCTATTTAACCACCTGCTATCAGAAGAGACCTCAGGGCTGCATGTTTTGAGCCCAGTACTGATCCTGAAAAGCGTTTCCAACCCCACTTACAAGTAAAACTAGCTAAAATGTGCCTGGCTTCTCTTCACTGAAAAGCTCATTCTGAGTACATTTTTAGCATACGTTTGCTCCTGCTGGGTCAGCTGAGCAGCGAATTTCTATTTAACCACCTGCTATCATGAGAGACCTCAGGGCTGCATGTTTTGAGCCCAGTACTGATCCTGAAAAGCGTTTCCAACCCCACTTACAAGTAAAACTAGCTAAAATGTGCCTGGCTGCTATTCACTGAAAAGCTCATTCTGTGTACATTTTTGGCATACCTTTGCTCCTACCGGGTCAGCTGAGCAGCGAATTTCTATTTAAGCACCTGCTTTCATGAGAGACCTCAGGGCTGCATGTTTTGAGCCCAGTACTGAGCCTGAAAAGCATTTCCAACCCCACTTACAAGTAAAACTAGCAAAAATGTGCCTGGCTTCTCTTCACTGAAAAGCTCATTCTGAGTACATTTTTAGCATACATTTGCTCCTGCGGGGTCAGCTGAGCAGCGAATTTCTATTTAACCACCTGCTTTCATGAGAGACCTCAGGGATGCATGTTTTGAGCCCAGCACTGAGCCTGAAAAGCATTTCCAACCCCACTTACAAGTAAAACTAGCTAAAATGTGCCTGGCTTCTCTTCACTGAAAATCTCATTCTGAGAACATTTTTAGCATACGTTTGCTCCTGCTGGGTCAGCTGAGCAGCGAATTTCTATTTAACCACCTGCTATCATGAGAGACCTCAGGGCTGCATGTTTTGAGCCCAGTACTGATCCTGAAAAGCGTTTCCAACCTCACTTACAAGTAAAACTAGCTAAAATGTGCCTGGCTGCTATTCACTGAAAAGCTCATTTGTGTACATTTTTGGCATACGTTTAATCCTACCGGGTCAGCTGAGCAGCAAATTTCTATTTAACCACCTGCTTTCATGAGAGACCTCAGGGATGCATGTTTTGAGCCCAGTACTGAGCCTGAAAAGCATTTCCAAACCCACTTACAAGTAAAACTAGCTAAAATGTGCCTGGCTTCTCTTCACTGAAAATCTCATTCTGAGAACATTTTTAGCATACGTTTGCTCCTGCTGGGTCAGCTGAGCAGCAAATTTCTATTTAACCACCTGCTATCATGAGAGACCTCAGGGCTGCATGTTTTGAGCCCAGTACTGATCCTGAAAAGCGTTTCCAACCCCACTTACAAGTAAAACTAGCTAAAATGTGCCTGGCTGCTATTCACTGAAAAGCTCATTCTGTGTACATTTTTGGCATAAGTTTGCTCCTACCAGGTCAGCTGACCTGCGAATTTCTATTTGACCACCTGCTTTCATGAGAGACCTCAGGGCTGCATGTTTTGAGCCCAGTACTGAGCCTGAAAAGCATTTCCAACCCCACTTACAAGTAAAACTAGCTAAAATGTGCCTGGCTGCTATTCACTGAAAAGCTCATTCTGTGTACATTTTTGGCATACGTTTGCTCCTACCGGGTCAGCTGAGCAGCGAATTTCTATTTAACCACCTGCTTTCATGAGAGACCTCAGGGCTGCATGTTTTGAGCCCAGTACTGAGCCTGAAAAGCATTTCCAACCCCACTTACAAGTAAAACTAGCTAAAATGTGCCTGGCTTCTCTTCACTGAAAAGCTCATTCTGAGTACATTTTTAGCATACGTTTGCTCCTGCCGGGTCAGCTGAGCAGCGAATTTCTATTTAACCACCTGCTATCATGAGAGACTTCAGGGCTGCATGTTTTGAGCCCAGTACTGATCCTGAAAAGCGTTTCCAACCCCACTTACAAGTAAAACTAGCTAAAATGTGCCTGGCTGCTATTCACTGAAAAGCTCATTCTGTGTACATTTTTGGCATACCATTGCTCCTACCGGGTCAGCTGAGCAGCGAATTTCTATTTAACCATCTGCTTTCATGAGAGACCTCAGGGCTGCATGTTTTGAGCCCAGCACTGAGCCTGAAAAGCGTTTCCAACGCCACTTACAAGTAAAACTAGCTAAAATGTGCCTGGCTTCTCTTCACTGAAAAGCTCATTCTGAGTACATTTTTAGCATACGTTTGCTCCTGCCGGGTCAGCTGAGCAGCGAATTTCTATTTAACCACCTGCTATCATGAGAGACCTCAGGGCTGCATGTTTTGAGACCAGAACTGATCCTGAAAAGCGTTTCCAACCCCACTTACAAGTAAAACTAGCTAAAATGTGCCTGGCTGCTATTCACTGAAAAGCTCATTCTGAGTACATTTTTAGCATACGTTTGCTCCTGCTGGGTCAGCTGAGCAGCGAATTTCTATTTAACCACCTGCTATCATGAGAGACCTCAGGGCTGCATGTTTTGAGCCCAGTATTGATCCTGAAAAGCGTTTCCAACCCCACTTACAAGTAAAACTAGCTAAAATGTGCCTGGCTGCTATTCACTGAAAAGCTCATTCTGTGTACATTTTTGGCATACGTTTGCTCCTACCGGGTCAGCTGAGCAGCGAATTTCTATTTACCACCTGCTTTCATGAGAGACCTCAGGGCTGCATGTTTTGAGCCCAGTACTGAGCCTGAAAAGCATTTCCAACCCCACTTACAAGTAAAACTAGCTAAAATGTGCCTGGCTTCTCTTCACTGAAAAGCTCATTCTGAGTACATTTTTAGCATACGTTTGCTCCTGCCGGGTCAGCTGAGCAGCGAATTTCTATTTAACCACCTGCTATCAGAAGAGACCTCAGGGCTGCATGTTTTGAGCCCAGTACTGATCCTGAAAAGCGTTTCCAACCCCACTTACAAGTAAAACTAGCTAAAATGTGCCTGGCTTCTCTTCACTGAAAAGCTCATTCTGAGTACATTTTTAGCATACGTTTGCTCCTGCTGGGTCAGCTGAGCAGCGAATTTCTATTTAACCACCTGCTATCATGAGAGACCTCAGGGCTGCATGTTTTGAGCCCAGTACTGATCCTGAAAAGCGTTTCCAACCCCACTTACAAGTAAAACTAGCTAAAATGTGCCTGGCTGCTATTCACTGAAAAGCTCATTCTGTGTACATTTTTGGCATACCTTTGCTCCTACCGGGTCAGCTGAGCAGCGAATTTCTATTTAAGCACCTGCTTTCATGAGAGACCTCAGGGCTGCATGTTTTGAGCCCAGTACTGAGCCTGAAAAGCATTTCCAACCCCACTTACAAGTAAAACTAGCAAAAATGTGCCTGGCTTCTCTTCACTGAAAAGCTCATTCTGAGTACATTTTTAGCATACATTTGCTCCTGCGGGGTCAGCTGAGCAGCGAATTTCTATTTAACCACCTGCTTTCATGAGAGACCTCAGGGATGCATGTTTTGAGCCCAGCACTGAGCCTGAAAAGCATTTCCAACCCCACTTACAAGTAAAACTAGCTAAAATGTGCCTGGCTTCTCTTCACTGAAAATCTCATTCTGAGAACATTTTTAGCATACGTTTGCTCCTGCTGGGTCAGCTGAGCAGCGAATTTCTATTTAACCACCTGCTATCATGAGAGACCTCAGGGCTGCATGTTTTGAGCCCAGTACTGATCCTGAAAAGCGTTTCCAACCTCACTTACAAGTAAAACTAGCTAAAATGTGCCTGGCTGCTATTCACTGAAAAGCTCATTTGTGTACATTTTTGGCATACGTTTAATCCTACCGGGTCAGCTGAGCAGCAAATTTCTATTTAACCACCTGCTTTCATGAGAGACCTCAGGGATGCATGTTTTGAGCCCAGTACTGAGCCTGAAAAGCATTTCCAAACCCACTTACAAGTAAAACTAGCTAAAATGTGCCTGGCTTCTCTTCACTGAAAATCTCATTCTGAGAACATTTTTAGCATACGTTTGCTCCTGCTGGGTCAGCTGAGCAGCAAATTTCTATTTAACCACCTGCTATCATGAGAGACCTCAGGGCTGCATGTTTTGAGCCCAGTACTGATCCTGAAAAGCGTTTCCAACCCCACTTTCAAGTAAAACTAGCTAAAATGTGCCTGGCTGCTATTCACTGAAAAGCTCATTCTGTGTACATTTTTGGCATAAGTTTGCTCCTACCAGGTCAGCTGACCTGCGAATTTCTATTTGACCACCTGCTTTCATGAGAGACCTCAGGGCTGCATGTTTTGAGCCCAGTACTGAGCCTGAAAAGCATTTCCAACCCCACTTACAAGTAAAACTAGCTAAAATGTGCCTGGCTGCTATTCACTGAAAAGCTCATTCTGTGTACATTTTTGGCATACGTTTGCTCCTACCGGGTCAGCTGAGCAGCGAATTTCTATTTAACCACCTGCTTTCATGAGAGACCTCAGGGCTGCATGTTTTGAGCCCAGTACTGAGCCTGAAAAGCATTTCCAACCCCACTTACAAGTAAAACTAGCTAAAATGTGCCTGGCTTCTCTTCACTGAAAAGCTCATTCTGAGTACATTTTTAGCATACGTTTGCTCCTGCCGGGTCAGCTGAGCAGCGAATTTCTATTTAACCACCTGCTATCATGAGAGACTTCAGGGCTGCATGTTTTGAGCCCAGTACTGATCCTGAAAAGCGTTTCCAACCCCACTTACAAGTAAAACTAGCTAAAATGTGCCTGGCTGCTATTCACTGAAAAGCTCATTCTGTGTACATTTTTGGCATACCATTGCTCCTACCGGGTCAGCTGAGCAGCGAATTTCTATTTAACCATCTGCTTTCATGAGAGACCTCAGGGCTGCATGTTTTGAGCCCAGCACTGAGCCTGAAAAGCGTTTCCAACGCCACTTACAAGTAAAACTAGCTAAAATGTGCCTGGCTTCTCTTCACTGAAAAGCTCATTCTGAGTACATTTTTAGCATACGTTTGCTCCTGCTGGGTCAGCTGAGCAGCGAATTTCTATTTAACCACCTGCTATCATGAGAGACCTCAGGGCTGCATGTTTTGAGCCCAGTACTGATCCTGAAAAGCGTTTCCAACCCCACTTACAAGTAAAACTAGCTAAAATGTGCCTGGCTGCTATTCACTGAAAAGCTCATTCTGTGTACATTTTTGGCATACCTTTGCTCCTACCGGGTCAGCTGAGCAGCGAATTTCTATTTAAGCACCTGCTTTCATGAGAGACCTCAGGGCTGCATGTTTTGAGCCCAGTACTGAGCCTGAAAAGCATTTCCAACCCCACTTACAAGTAAAACTAGCAAAAATGTGCCTGGCTTCTCTTCACTGAAAAGCTCATTCTGAGTACATTTTTAGCATACATTTGCTCCTGCGGGGTCAGCTGAGCAGCGAATTTCTATTTAACCACCTGCTTTCATGAGAGACCTCAGGGATGCATGTTTTGAGCCCAGCACTGAGCCTGAAAAGCATTTCCAACCCCACTTACAAGTAAAACTAGCTAAAATGTGCCTGGCTTCTCTTCACTGAAAATCTCATTCTGAGAACATTTTTAGCATACGTTTGCTCCTGCTGGGTCAGCTGAGCAGCGAATTTCTATTTAACCACCTGCTATCATGAGAGACCTCAGGGCTGCATGTTTTGAGCCCAGTACTGATCCTGAAAAGCGTTTCCAACCTCACTTACAAGTAAAACTAGCTAAAATGTGCCTGGCTGCTATTCACTGAAAAGCTCATTTGTGTACATTTTTGGCATACGTTTAATCCTACCGGGTCAGCTGAGCAGCAAATTTCTATTTAACCACCTGCTTTCATGAGAGACCTCAGGGATGCATGTTTTGAGCCCAGTACTGAGCCTGAAAAGCATTTCCAAACCCACTTACAAGTAAAACTAGCTAAAATGTGCCTGGCTTCTCTTCACTGAAAATCTCATTCTGAGAACATTTTTAGCATACGTTTGCTCCTGCTGGGTCAGCTGAGCAGCAAATTTCTATTTAACCACCTGCTATCATGAGAGACCTCAGGGCTGCATGTTTTGAGCCCAGTACTGATCCTGAAAAGCGTTTCCAACCCCACTTACAAGTAAAACTAGCTAAAATGTGCCTGGCTGCTATTCACTGAAAAGCTCATTCTGTGTACATTTTTGGCATAAGTTTGCTCCTACCAGGTCAGCTGACCTGCGAATTTCTATTTGACCACCTGCTTTCATGAGAGACCTCAGGGCTGCATGTTTTGAGCCCAGTACTGAGCCTGAAAAGCATTTCCAACCCCACTTACAAGTAAAACTAGCTAAAATGTGCCTGGCTGCTATTCACTGAAAAGCTCATTCTGTGTACATTTTTGGCATACGTTTGCTCCTACCGGGTCAGCTGAGCAGCGAATTTCTATTTAACCACCTGCTTTCATGAGAGACCTCAGGGCTGCATGTTTTGAGCCCAGTACTGAGCCTGAAAAGCATTTCCAACCCCACTTACAAGTAAAACTAGCTAAAATGTGCCTGGCTTCTCTTCACTGAAAAGCTCATTCTGAGTACATTTTTAGCATACGTTTGCTCCTGCCGGGTCAGCTGAGCAGCGAATTTCTATTTAACCACCTGCTATCATGAGAGACTTCAGGGCTGCATGTTTTGAGCCCAGTACTGATCCTGAAAAGCGTTTCCAACCCCACTTACAAGTAAAACTAGCTAAAATGTGCCTGGCTGCTATTCACTGAAAAGCTCATTCTGTGTACATTTTTGGCATACCATTGCTCCTACCGGGTCAGCTGAGCAGCGAATTTCTATTTAACCATCTGCTTTCATGAGAGACCTCAGGGCTGCATGTTTTGAGCCCAGCACTGAGCCTGAAAAGCGTTTCCAACGCCACTTACAAGTAAAACTAGCTAAAATGTGCCTGGCTTCTCTTCACTGAAAAGCTCATTCTGAGTACATTTTTAGCATACGTTTGCTCCTGCCGGGTCAGCTGAGCAGCGAATTTCTATTTAACCACCTGCTATCATGAGAGACCTCAGGGCTGCATGTTTTGAGACCAGTACTGATCCTGAAAAGCGTTTCCAACCCCACTTACAAGTAAAACTAGCTAAAATGTGCCTGGCTGCTATTCACTGAAAAGCTCATTCTGAGTACATTTTTAGCATACGTTTGCTCCTGCTGGGTCAGCTGAGCAGCGAATTTCTATTTAACCACCTGCTATCATGAGAGACCTCAGGGCTGCATGTTTTGAGCCCAGTATTGATCCTGAAAAGCGTTTCCAACCCCACTTACAAGTAAAACTAGCTAAAATGTGCCTGGCTGCTATTCACTGAAAAGCTCATTCTGTGTACATTTTTGGCATACGTTTGCTCCTACCGGGTCAGCTGAGCAGCGAATTTCTATTTACCACCTGCTTTCATGAGAGACCTCAGGGCTGCATGTTTTGAGCCCAGTACTGAGCCTGAAAAGCATTTCCAACCCCACTTACAAGTAAAACTAGCTAAAATGTGCCTGGCTTCTCTTCACTGAAAAGCTCATTCTGAGTACATTTTTAGCATACGTTTGCTCCTGCCGGGTCAGCTGAGCAGCGAATTTCTATTTAACCACCTGCTATCAGAAGAGACCTCAGGGCTGCATGTTTTGAGCCCAGTACTGATCCTGAAAAGCGTTTCCAACCCCACTTACAAGTAAAACTAGCTAAAATGTGCCTGGCTTCTCTTCACTGAAAAGCTCATTCTGAGTACATTTTTAGCATACGTTTGCTCCTGCTGGGTCAGCTGAGCAGCGAATTTCTATTTAACCACCTGCTATCATGAGAGACCTCAGGGCTGCATGTTTTGAGCCCAGTACTGATCCTGAAAAGCGTTTCCAACCCCACTTACAAGTAAAACTAGCTAAAATGTGCCTGGCTGCTATTCACTGAAAAGCTCATTCTGTGTACATTTTTGGCATACCTTTGCTCCTACCGGGTCAGCTGAGCAGCGAATTTCTATTTAAGCACCTGCTTTCATGAGAGACCTCAGGGCTGCATGTTTTGAGCCCAGTACTGAGCCTGAAAAGCATTTCCAACCCCACTTACAAGTAAAACTAGCAAAAATGTGCCTGGCTTCTCTTCACTGAAAAGCTCATTCTGAGTACATTTTTAGCATACATTTGCTCCTGCGGGGTCAGCTGAGCAGCGAATTTCTATTTAACCACCTGCTTTCATGAGAGACCTCAGGGATGCATGTTTTGAGCCCAGCACTGAGCCTGAAAAGCATTTCCAACCCCACTTACAAGTAAAACTAGCTAAAATGTGCCTGGCTTCTCTTCACTGAAAATCTCATTCTGAGAACATTTTTAGCATACGTTTGCTCCTGCTGGGTCAGCTGAGCAGCGAATTTCTATTTAACCACCTGCTATCATGAGAGACCTCAGGGCTGCATGTTTTGAGCCCAGTACTGATCCTGAAAAGCGTTTCCAACCTCACTTACAAGTAAAACTAGCTAAAATGTGCCTGGCTGCTATTCACTGAAAAGCTCATTTGTGTACATTTTTGGCATACGTTTAATCCTACCGGGTCAGCTGAGCAGCAAATTTCTATTTAACCACCTGCTTTCATGAGAGACCTCAGGGATGCATGTTTTGAGCCCAGTACTGAGCCTGAAAAGCATTTCCAAACCCACTTACAAGTAAAACTAGCTAAAATGTGCCTGGCTTCTCTTCACTGAAAATCTCATTCTGAGAACATTTTTAGCATACGTTTGCTCCTGCTGGGTCAGCTGAGCAGCAAATTTCTATTTAACCACCTGCTATCATGAGAGACCTCAGGGCTGCATGTTTTGAGCCCAGTACTGATCCTGAAAAGCGTTTCCAACCCCACTTACAAGTAAAACTAGCTAAAATGTGCCTGGCTGCTATTCACTGAAAAGCTCATTCTGTGTACATTTTTGGCATAAGTTTGCTCCTACCAGGTCAGCTGACCTGCGAATTTCTATTTGACCACCTGCTTTCATGAGAGACCTCAGGGCTGCATGTTTTGAGCCCAGTACTGAGCCTGAAAAGCATTTCCAACCCCACTTACAAGTAAAACTAGCTAAAATGTGCCTGGCTGCTATTCACTGAAAAGCTCATTCTGTGTACATTTTTGGCATACGTTTGCTCCTACCGGGTCAGCTGAGCAGCGAATTTCTATTTAACCACCTGCTTTCATGAGAGACCTCAGGGCTGCATGTTTTGAGCCCAGTACTGAGCCTGAAAAGCATTTCCAACCCCACTTACAAGTAAAACTAGCTAAAATGTGCCTGGCTTCTCTTCACTGAAAAGCTCATTCTGAGTACATTTTTAGCATACGTTTGCTCCTGCCGGGTCAGCTGAGCAGCGAATTTCTATTTAACCACCTGCTATCATGAGAGACTTCAGGGCTGCATGTTTTGAGCCCAGTACTGATCCTGAAAAGCGTTTCCAACCCCACTTACAAGTAAAACTAGCTAAAATGTGCCTGGCTGCTATTCACTGAAAAGCTCATTCTGTGTACATTTTTGGCATACCATTGCTCCTACCGGGTCAGCTGAGCAGCGAATTTCTATTTAACCATCTGCTTTCATGAGAGACCTCAGGGCTGCATGTTTTGAGCCCAGCACTGAGCCTGAAAAGCGTTTCCAACGCCACTTACAAGTAAAACTAGCTAAAATGTGCCTGGCTTCTCTTCACTGAAAAGCTCATTCTGAGTACATTTTTAGCATACGTTTGCTCCTGCCGGGTCAGCTGAGCAGCGAATTTCTATTTAACCACCTGCTATCATGAGAGACCTCAGGGCTGCATGTTTTGAGACCAGTACTGATCCTGAAAAGCGTTTCCAACCCCACTTACAAGTAAAACTAGCTAAAATGTGCCTGGCTGCTATTCACTGAAAAGCTCATTCTGAGTACATTTTTAGCATACGTTTGCTCCTGCTGGGTCAGCTGAGCAGCGAATTTCTATTTAACCACCTGCTATCATGAGAGACCTCAGGGCTGCATGTTTTGAGCCCAGTATTGATCCTGAAAAGCGTTTCCAACCCCACTTACAAGTAAAACTAGCTAAAATGTGCCTGGCTGCTATTCACTGAAAAGCTCATTCTGTGTACATTTTTGGCATACGTTTGCTCCTACCGGGTCAGCTGAGCAGCGAATTTCTATTTACCACCTGCTTTCATGAGAGACCTCAGGGCTGCATGTTTTGAGCCCAGTACTGAGCCTGAAAAGCATTTCCAACCCCACTTACAAGTAAAACTAGCTAAAATGTGCCTGGCTTCTCTTCACTGAAAAGCTCATTCTGAGTACATTTTTAGCATACGTTTGCTCCTGCCGGGTCAGCTGAGCAGCGAATTTCTATTTAACCACCTGCTATCAGAAGAGACCTCAGGGCTGCATGTTTTGAGCCCAGTACTGATCCTGAAAAGCGTTTCCAACCCCACTTACAAGTAAAACTAGCTAAAATGTGCCTGGCTTCTCTTCACTGAAAAGCTCATTCTGAGTACATTTTTAGCATACGTTTGCTCCTGCTGGGTCAGCTGAGCAGCGAATTTCTATTTAACCACCTGCTATCATGAGAGACCTCAGGGCTGCATGTTTTGAGCCCAGTACTGATCCTGAAAAGCGTTTCCAACCCCACTTACAAGTAAAACTAGCTAAAATGTGCCTGGCTGCTATTCACTGAAAAGCTCATTCTGTGTACATTTTTGGCATACCTTTGCTCCTACCGGGTCAGCTGAGCAGCGAATTTCTATTTAAGCACCTGCTTTCATGAGAGACCTCAGGGCTGCATGTTTTGAGCCCAGTACTGAGCCTGAAAAGCATTTCCAACCCCACTTACAAGTAAAACTAGCAAAAATGTGCCTGGCTTCTCTTCACTGAAAAGCTCATTCTGAGTACATTTTTAGCATACATTTGCTCCTGCGGGGTCAGCTGAGCAGCGAATTTCTATTTAACCACCTGCTTTCATGAGAGACCTCAGGGATGCATGTTTTGAGCCCAGCACTGAGCCTGAAAAGCATTTCCAACCCCACTTACAAGTAAAACTAGCTAAAATGTGCCTGGCTTCTCTTCACTGAAAATCTCATTCTGAGAACATTTTTAGCATACGTTTGCTCCTGCTGGGTCAGCTGAGCAGCGAATTTCTATTTAACCACCTGCTATCATGAGAGACCTCAGGGCTGCATGTTTTGAGCCCAGTACTGATCCTGAAAAGCGTTTCCAACCTCACTTACAAGTAAAACTAGCTAAAATGTGCCTGGCTGCTATTCACTGAAAAGCTCATTTGTGTACATTTTTGGCATACGTTTAATCCTACCGGGTCAGCTGAGCAGCAAATTTCTATTTAACCACCTGCTTTCATGAGAGACCTCAGGGATGCATGTTTTGAGCCCAGTACTGAGCCTGAAAAGCATTTCCAAACCCACTTACAAGTAAAACTAGCTAAAATGTGCCTGGCTTCTCTTCACTGAAAATCTCATTCTGAGAACATTTTTAGCATACGTTTGCTCCTGCTGGGTCAGCTGAGCAGCAAATTTCTATTTAACCACCTGCTTTCATGAGAGACCTCAGGGCTGCATGTTTTGAGCCCAGTACTGAGCCTGAAAAGCATTTCCAACCCCACTTACAAGTAAAACTAGCTAAAATGTGCCTGGCTTCTCTTCACTGAAAAGCTCATTCTGAGTACATTTTTAGCATACGTTTGCTCCTGCCGGGTCAGCTGAGCAGCGAATTTCTATTTAACCACCTGCTATCATGAGAGACTTCAGGGCTGCATGTTTTGAGCCCAGTACTGATCCTGAAAAGCGTTTCCAACCCCACTTACAAGTAAAACTAGCTAAAATGTGCCTGGCTGCTATTCACTGAAAAGCTCATTCTGTGTACATTTTTGGCATACCATTGCTCCTACCGGGTCAGCTGAGCAGCGAATTTCTATTTAACCATCTGCTTTCATGAGAGACCTCAGGGCTGCATGTTTTGAGCCCAGCACTGAGCCTGAAAAGCGTTTCCAACGCCACTTACAAGTAAAACTAGCTAAAATGTGCCTGGCTTCTCTTCACTGAAAAGCTCATTCTGAGTACATTTTTAGCATACGTTTGCTCCTGCCGGGTCAGCTGAGCAGCGAATTTCTATTTAACCACCTGCTATCATGAGAGACCTCAGGGCTGCATGTTTTGAGACCAGTACTGATCCTGAAAAGCGTTTCCAACCCCACTTACAAGTAAAACTAGCTAAAATGTGCCTGGCTGCTATTCACTGAAAAGCTCATTCTGAGTACATTTTTAGCATACGTTTGCTCCTGCTGGGTCAGCTGAGCAGCGAATTTCTATTTAACCACCTGCTATCATGAGAGACCTCAGGGCTGCATGTTTTGAGCCCAGTATTGATCCTGAAAAGCGTTTCCAACCCCACTTACAAGTAAAACTAGCTAAAATGTGCCTGGCTGCTATTCACTGAAAAGCTCATTCTGTGTACATTTTTGGCATACGTTTGCTCCTACCGGGTCAGCTGAGCAGCGAATTTCTATTTACCACCTGCTTTCATGAGAGACCTCAGGGCTGCATGTTTTGAGCCCAGTACTGAGCCTGAAAAGCATTTCCAACCCCACTTACAAGTAAAACTAGCTAAAATGTGCCTGGCTTCTCTTCACTGAAAAGCTCATTCTGAGTACATTTTTAGCATACGTTTGCTCCTGCCGGGTCAGCTGAGCAGCGAATTTCT
The DNA here is from genome assembly GCF_964263255.1 of Lissotriton vulgaris. Taxonomy (NCBI): domain Eukaryota; kingdom Metazoa; phylum Chordata; class Amphibia; order Caudata; family Salamandridae; genus Lissotriton; species Lissotriton vulgaris. Next base: position 27,456 of record NW_028246155.1, on the reverse strand, counting down.
ATTTAACCACCTGCTATCAGAAGAGACCTCAGGGCTGCATGTTTTGAGCCCAGTACTGATCCTGAAAAGCGTTTCCAACCCCACTTACAAGTAAAACTAGCTAAAATGTGCCTGGCTTCTCTTCACTGAAAAGCTCATTCTGAGTACATTTTTAGCATACGTTTGCTCCTGCTGGGTCAGCTGAGCAGCGAATTTCTATTTAACCACCTGCTATCATGAGAGACCTCAGGGCTGCATGTTTTGAGCCCAGTACTGATCCTGAAAAGCGTTTCCAACCCCACTTACAAGTAAAACTAGCTAAAATGTGCCTGGCTGCTATTCACTGAAAAGCTCATTCTGTGTACATTTTTGGCATACCTTTGCTCCTACCGGGTCAGCTGAGCAGCGAATTTCTATTTAAGCACCTGCTTTCATGAGAGACCTCAGGGCTGCATGTTTTGAGCCCAGTACTGAGCCTGAAAAGCATTTCCAACCCCACTTACAAGTAAAACTAGCAAAAATGTGCCTGGCTTCTCTTCACTGAAAAGCTCATTCTGAGTACATTTTTAGCATACATTTGCTCCTGCGGGGTCAGCTGAGCAGCGAATTTCTATTTAACCACCTGCTTTCATGAGAGACCTCAGGGATGCATGTTTTGAGCCCAGCACTGAGCCTGAAAAGCATTTCCAACCCCACTTACAAGTAAAACTAGCTAAAATGTGCCTGGCTTCTCTTCACTGAAAATCTCATTCTGAGAACATTTTTAGCATACGTTTGCTCCTGCTGGGTCAGCTGAGCAGCGAATTTCTATTTAACCACCTGCTATCATGAGAGACCTCAGGGCTGCATGTTTTGAGCCCAGTACTGATCCTGAAAAGCGTTTCCAACCTCACTTACAAGTAAAACTAGCTAAAATGTGCCTGGCTGCTATTCACTGAAAAGCTCATTTGTGTACATTTTTGGCATACGTTTAATCCTACCGGGTCAGCTGAGCAGCAAATTTCTATTTAACCACCTGCTTTCATGAGAGACCTCAGGGCTGCATGTTTTGAGCCCAGTACTGAGCCTGAAAAGCATTTCCAACCCCACTTACAAGTAAAACTAGCTAAAATGTGCCTGGCTGCTATTCACTGAAAAGCTCATTCTGTGTACATTTTTGGCATACGTTTGCTCCTACCGGGTCAGCTGAGCAGCGAATTTCTATTTAACCACCTGCTTTCATGAGAGACCTCAGGGCTGCATGTTTTGAGCCCAGTACTGAGCCTGAAAAGCATTTCCAACCCCACTTACAAGTAAAACTAGCTAAAATGTGCCTGGCTTCTCTTCACTGAAAAGCTCATTCTGAGTACATTTTTAGCATACGTTTGCTCCTGCCGGGTCAGCTGAGCAGCGAATTTCTATTTAACCACCTGCTATCATGAGAGACTTCAGGGCTGCATGTTTTGAGCCCAGTACTGATCCTGAAAAGCGTTTCCAACCCCACTTACAAGTAAAACTAGCTAAAATGTGCCTGGCTGCTATTCACTGAAAAGCTCATTCTGTGTACATTTTTGGCATACCATTGCTCCTACCGGGTCAGCTGAGCAGCGAATTTCTATTTAACCATCTGCTTTCATGAGAGACCTCAGGGCTGCATGTTTTGAGCCCAGCACTGAGCCTGAAAAGCGTTTCCAACGCCACTTACAAGTAAAACTAGCTAAAATGTGCCTGGCTTCTCTTCACTGAAAAGCTCATTCTGAGTACATTTTTAGCATACGTTTGCTCCTGCCGGGTCAGCTGAGCAGCGAATTTCTATTTAACCACCTGCTATCATGAGAGACCTCAGGGCTGCATGTTTTGAGACCAGTACTGATCCTGAAAAGCGTTTCCAACCCCACTTACAAGTAAAACTAGCTAAAATGTGCCTGGCTGCTATTCACTGAAAAGCTCATTCTGAGTACATTTTTAGCATACGTTTGCTCCTGCTGGGTCAGCTGAGCAGCGAATTTCTATTTAACCACCTGCTATCATGAGAGACCTCAGGGCTGCATGTTTTGAGCCCAGTATTGATCCTGAAAAGCGTTTCCAACCCCACTTACAAGTAAAACTAGCTAAAATGTGCCTGGCTGCTATTCACTGAAAAGCTCATTCTGTGTACATTTTTGGCATACGTTTGCTCCTACCGGGTCAGCTGAGCAGCGAATTTCTATTTACCACCTGCTTTCATGAGAGACCTCAGGGCTGCATGTTTTGAGCCCAGTACTGAGCCTGAAAAGCATTTCCAACCCCACTTACAAGTAAAACTAGCTAAAATGTGCCTGGCTTCTCTTCACTGAAAAGCTCATTCTGAGTACATTTTTAGCATACGTTTGCTCCTGCCGGGTCAGCTGAGCAGCGAATTTCTATTTAACCACCTGCTATCAGAAGAGACCTCAGGGCTGCATGTTTTGAGCCCAGTACTGATCCTGAAAAGCGTTTCCAACCCCACTTACAAGTAAAACTAGCTAAAATGTGCCTGGCTTCTCTTCACTGAAAAGCTCATTCTGAGTACATTTTTAGCATACGTTTGCTCCTGCTGGGTCAGCTGAGCAGCGAATTTCTATTTAACCACCTGCTATCATGAGAGACCTCAGGGCTGCATGTTTTGAGCCCAGTACTGATCCTGAAAAGCGTTTCCAACCCCACTTACAAGTAAAACTAGCTAAAATGTGCCTGGCTGCTATTCACTGAAAAGCTCATTCTGTGTACATTTTTGGCATACCTTTGCTCCTACCGGGTCAGCTGAGCAGCGAATTTCTATTTAAGCACCTGCTTTCATGAGAGACCTCAGGGCTGCATGTTTTGAGCCCAGTACTGAGCCTGAAAAGCATTTCCAACCCCACTTACAAGTAAAACTAGCAAAAATGTGCCTGGCTTCTCTTCACTGAAAAGCTCATTCTGAGTACATTTTTAGCATACATTTGCTCCTGCGGGGTCAGCTGAGCAGCGAATTTCTATTTAACCACCTGCTTTCATGAGAGACCTCAGGGATGCATGTTTTGAGCCCAGCACTGAGCCTGAAAAGCATTTCCAACCCCACTTACAAGTAAAACTAGCTAAAATGTGCCTGGCTTCTCTTCACTGAAAATCTCATTCTGAGAACATTTTTAGCATACGTTTGCTCCTGCTGGGTCAGCTGAGCAGCGAATTTCTATTTAACCACCTGCTATCATGAGAGACCTCAGGGCTGCATGTTTTGAGCCCAGTACTGATCCTGAAAAGCGTTTCCAACCTCACTTACAAGTAAAACTAGCTAAAATGTGCCTGGCTGCTATTCACTGAAAAGCTCATTTGTGTACATTTTTGGCATACGTTTAATCCTACCGGGTCAGCTGAGCAGCAAATTTCTATTTAACCACCTGCTTTCATGAGAGACCTCAGGGATGCATGTTTTGAGCCCAGTACTGAGCCTGAAAAGCATTTCCAAACCCACTTACAAGTAAAACTAGCTAAAATGTGCCTGGCTTCTCTTCACTGAAAATCTCATTCTGAGAACATTTTTAGCATACGTTTGCTCCTGCTGGGTCAGCTGAGCAGCAAATTTCTATTTAACCACCTGCTATCATGAGAGACCTCAGGGCTGCATGTTTTGAGCCCAGTACTGATCCTGAAAAGCGTTTCCAACCCCACTTACAAGTAAAACTAGCTAAAATGTGCCTGGCTGCTATTCACTGAAAAGCTCATTCTGTGTACATTTTTGGCATAAGTTTGCTCCTACCAGGTCAGCTGACCTGCGAATTTCTATTTGACCACCTGCTTTCATGAGAGACCTCAGGGCTGCATGTTTTGAGCCCAGTACTGAGCCTGAAAAGCATTTCCAACCCCACTTACAAGTAAAACTAGCTAAAATGTGCCTGGCTGCTATTCACTGAAAAGCTCATTCTGTGTACATTTTTGGCATACGTTTGCTCCTACCGGGTCAGCTGAGCAGCGAATTTCTATTTAACCACCTGCTTTCATGAGAGACCTCAGGGCTGCATGTTTTGAGCCCAGTACTGAGCCTGAAAAGCATTTCCAACCCCACTTACAAGTAAAACTAGCTAAAATGTGCCTGGCTTCTCTTCACTGAAAAGCTCATTCTGAGTACATTTTTAGCATACGTTTGCTCCTGCCGGGTCAGCTGAGCAGCGAATTTCTATTTAACCACCTGCTATCATGAGAGACTTCAGGGCTGCATGTTTTGAGCCCAGTACTGATCCTGAAAAGCGTTTCCAACCCCACTTACAAGTAAAACTAGCTAAAATGTGCCTGGCTGCTATTCACTGAAAAGCTCATTCTGTGTACATTTTTGGCATACCATTGCTCCTACCGGGTCAGCTGAGCAGCGAATTTCTATTTAACCATCTGCTTTCATGAGAGACCTCAGGGCTGCATGTTTTGAGCCCAGCACTGAGCCTGAAAAGCTTTTCCAACGCCACTTACAAGTAAAACTAGCTAAAATGTGCCTGGCTTCTCTTCACTGAAAAGCTCATTCTGAGTACATTTTTAGCATACGTTTGCTCCTGCCGGGTCAGCTGAGCAGCGAATTTCTATTTAACCACCTGCTATCATGAGAGACCTCAGGGCTGCATGTTTTGAGACCAGAACTGATCCTGAAAAGCGTTTCCAACCCCACTTACAAGTAAAACTAGCTAAAATGTGCCTGGCTGCTATTCACTGAAAAGCTCATTCTGAGTACATTTTTAGCATACGTTTGCTCCTGCTGGGTCAGCTGAGCAGCGAATTTCTATTTAACCACCTGCTATCATGAGAGACCTCAGGGCTGCATGTTTTGAGCCCAGTATTGATCCTGAAAAGCGTTTCCAACCCCACTTACAAGTAAAACTAGCTAAAATGTGCCTGGCTGCTATTCACTGAAAAGCTCATTCTGTGTACATTTTTGGCATACGTTTGCTCCTACCGGGTCAGCTGAGCAGCGAATTTCTATTTACCACCTGCTTTCATGAGAGACCTCAGGGCTGCATGTTTTGAGCCCAGTACTGAGCCTGAAAAGCATTTCCAACCCCACTTACAAGTAAAACTAGCTAAAATGTGCCTGGCTTCTCTTCACTGAAAAGCTCATTCTGAGTACATTTTTAGCATACGTTTGCTCCTGCCGGGTCAGCTGAGCAGCGAATTTCTATTTAACCACCTGCTATCAGAAGAGACCTCAGGGCTGCATGTTTTGAGCCCAGTACTGATCCTGAAAAGCGTTTCCAACCCCACTTACAAGTAAAACTAGCTAAAATGTGCCTGGCTTCTCTTCACTGAAAAGCTCATTCTGAGTACATTTTTAGCATACGTTTGCTCCTGCTGGGTCAGCTGAGCAGCGAATTTCTATTTAACCACCTGCTATCATGAGAGACCTCAGGGCTGCATGTTTTGAGCCCAGTACTGATCCTGAAAAGCGTTTCCAACCCCACTTACAAGTAAAACTAGCTAAAATGTGCCTGGCTGCTATTCACTGAAAAGCTCATTCTGTGTACATTTTTGGCATACCTTTGCTCCTACCGGGTCAGCTGAGCAGCGAATTTCTATTTAAGCACCTGCTTTCATGAGAGACCTCAGGGCTGCATGTTTTGAGCCCAGTACTGAGCCTGAAAAGCATTTCCAACCCCACTTACAAGTAAAACTAGCAAAAATGTGCCTGGCTTCTCTTCACTGAAAAGCTCATTCTGAGTACATTTTTAGCATACATTTGCTCCTGCGGGGTCAGCTGAGCAGCGAATTTCTATTTAACCACCTGCTTTCATGAGAGACCTCAGGGATGCATGTTTTGAGCCCAGCACTGAGCCTGAAAAGCATTTCCAACCCCACTTACAAGTAAAACTAGCTAAAATGTGCCTGGCTTCTCTTCACTGAAAATCTCATTCTGAGAACATTTTTAGCATACGTTTGCTCCTGCTGGGTCAGCTGAGCAGCGAATTTCTATTTAACCACCTGCTATCATGAGAGACCTCAGGGCTGCATGTTTTGAGCCCAGTACTGATCCTGAAAAGCGTTTCCAACCTCACTTACAAGTAAAACTAGCTAAAATGTGCCTGGCTGCTATTCACTGAAAAGCTCATTTGTGTACATTTTTGGCATACGTTTAATCCTACCGGGTCAGCTGAGCAGCAAATTTCTATTTAACCACCTGCTTTCATGAGAGACCTCAGGGCTGCATGTTTTGAGCCCAGTACTGAGCCTGAAAAGCATTTCCAACCCCACTTACAAGTAAAACTAGCTAAAATGTGCCTGGCTGCTATTCACTGAAAAGCTCATTCTGTGTACATTTTTGGCATACGTTTGCTCCTACCGGGTCAGCTGAGCAGCGAATTTCTATTTAACCACCTGCTTTCATGAGAGACCTCAGGGCTGCATGTTTTGAGCCCAGTACTGAGCCTGAAAAGCATTTCCAACCCCACTTACAAGTAAAACTAGCTAAAATGTGCCTGGCTTCTCTTCACTGAAAAGCTCATTCTGAGTACATTTTTAGCATACGTTTGCTCCTGCCGGGTCAGCTGAGCAGCGAATTTCTATTTAACCACCTGCTATCATGAGAGACTTCAGGGCTGCATGTTTTGAGCCCAGTACTGATCCTGAAAAGCGTTTCCAACCCCACTTACAAGTAAAACTAGCTAAAATGTGCCTGGCTGCTATTCACTGAAAAGCTCATTCTGTGTACATTTTTGGCATACCATTGCTCCTACCGGGTCAGCTGAGCAGCGAATTTCTATTTAACCATCTGCTTTCATGAGAGACCTCAGGGCTGCATGTTTTGAGCCCAGCACTGAGCCTGAAAAGCGTTTCCAACGCCACTTACAAGTAAAACTAGCTAAAATGTGCCTGGCTTCTCTTCACTGAAAAGCTCATTCTGAGTACATTTTTAGCATACGTTTGCTCCTGCCGGGTCAGCTGAGCAGCGAATTTCTATTTAACCACCTGCTATCATGAGAGACCTCAGGGCTGCATGTTTTGAGACCAGTACTGATCCTGAAAAGCGTTTCCAACCCCACTTACAAGTAAAACTAGCTAAAATGTGCCTGGCTGCTATTCACTGAAAAGCTCATTCTGAGTACATTTTTAGCATACGTTTGCTCCTGCTGGGTCAGCTGAGCAGCGAATTTCTATTTAACCACCTGCTATCATGAGAGACCTCAGGGCTGCATGTTTTGAGCCCAGTATTGATCCTGAAAAGCGTTTCCAACCCCACTTACAAGTAAAACTAGCTAAAATGTGCCTGGCTGCTATTCACTGAAAAGCTCATTCTGTGTACATTTTTGGCATACGTTTGCTCCTACCGGGTCAGCTGAGCAGCGAATTTCTATTTACCACCTGCTTTCATGAGAGACCTCAGGGCTGCATGTTTTGAGCCCAGTACTGAGCCTGAAAAGCATTTCCAACCCCACTTACAAGTAAAACTAGCTAAAATGTGCCTGGCTTCTCTTCACTGAAAAGCTCATTCTGAGTACATTTTTAGCATACGTTTGCTCCTGCCGGGTCAGCTGAGCAGCGAATTTCTATTTAACCACCTGCTATCAGAAGAGACCTCAGGGCTGCATGTTTTGAGCCCAGTACTGATCCTGAAAAGCGTTTCCAACCCCACTTACAAGTAAAACTAGCTAAAATGTGCCTGGCTTCTCTTCACTGAAAAGCTCATTCTGAGTACATTTTTAGCATACGTTTGCTCCTGCTGGGTCAGCTGAGCAGCGAATTTCTATTTAACCACCTGCTATCATGAGAGACCTCAGGGCTGCATGTTTTGAGCCCAGTACTGATCCTGAAAAGCGTTTCCAACCCCACTTACAAGTAAAACTAGCTAAAATGTGCCTGGCTGCTATTCACTGAAAAGCTCATTCTGTGTACATTTTTGGCATACCTTTGCTCCTACCGGGTCAGCTGAGCAGCGAATTTCTATTTAAGCACCTGCTTTCATGAGAGACCTCAGGGCTGCATGTTTTGAGCCCAGTACTGAGCCTGAAAAGCATTTCCAACCCCACTTACAAGTAAAACTAGCAAAAATGTGCCTGGCTTCTCTTCACTGAAAAGCTCATTCTGAGTACATTTTTAGCATACATTTGCTCCTGCGGGGTCAGCTGAGCAGCGAATTTCTATTTAACCACCTGCTTTCATGAGAGACCTCAGGGATGCATGTTTTGAGCCCAGCACTGAGCCTGAAAAGCATTTCCAACCCCACTTACAAGTAAAACTAGCTAAAATGTGCCTGGCTTCTCTTCACTGAAAATCTCATTCTGAGAACATTTTTAGCATACGTTTGCTCCTGCTGGGTCAGCTGAGCAGCGAATTTCTATTTAACCACCTGCTATCATGAGAGACCTCAGGGCTGCATGTTTTGAGCCCAGTACTGATCCTGAAAAGCGTTTCCAACCTCACTTACAAGTAAAACTAGCTAAAATGTGCCTGGCTGCTATTCACTGAAAAGCTCATTTGTGTACATTTTTGGCATACGTTTAATCCTACCGGGTCAGCTGAGCAGCAAATTTCTATTTAACCACCTGCTTTCATGAGAGACCTCAGGGATGCATGTTTTGAGCCCAGTACTGAGCCTGAAAAGCATTTCCAAACCCACTTACAAGTAAAACTAGCTAAAATGTGCCTGGCTTCTCTTCACTGAAAATCTCATTCTGAGAACATTTTTAGCATACGTTTGCTCCTGCTGGGTCAGCTGAGCAGCAAATTTCTATTTAACCACCTGCTATCATGAGAGACCTCAGGGCTGCATGTTTTGAGCCCAGTACTGATCCTGAAAAGCGTTTCCAACCCCACTTACAAGTAAAACTAGCTAAAATGTGCCTGGCTGCTATTCACTGAAAAGCTCATTCTGTGTACATTTTTGGCATAAGTTTGCTCCTACCAGGTCAGCTGACCTGCGAATTTCTATTTGACCACCTGCTTTCATGAGAGACCTCAGGGCTGCATGTTTTGAGCCCAGTACTGAGCCTGAAAAGCATTTCCAACCCCACTTACAAGTAAAACTAGCTAAAATGTGCCTGGCTGCTATTCACTGAAAAGCTCATTCTGTGTACATTTTTGGCATACGTTTGCTCCTACCGGGTCAGCTGAGCAGCGAATTTCTATTTAACCACCTGCTTTCATGAGAGACCTCAGGGCTGCATGTTTTGAGCCCAGTACTGAGCCTGAAAAGCATTTCCAACCCCACTTACAAGTAAAACTAGCTAAAATGTGCCTGGCTTCTCTTCACTGAAAAGCTCATTCTGAGTACATTTTTAGCATACGTTTGCTCCTGCCGGGTCAGCTGAGCAGCGAATTTCTATTTAACCACCTGCTATCATGAGAGACTTCAGGGCTGCATGTTTTGAGCCCAGTACTGATCCTGAAAAGCGTTTCCAACCCCACTTACAAGTAAAACTAGCTAAAATGTGCCTGGCTGCTATTCACTGAAAAGCTCATTCTGTGTACATTTTTGGCATACCATTGCTCCTACCGGGTCAGCTGAGCAGCGAATTTCTATTTAACCATCTGCTTTCATGAGAGACCTCAGGGCTGCATGTTTTGAGCCCAGCACTGAGCCTGAAAAGCGTTTCCAACGCCACTTACAAGTAAAACTAGCTAAAATGTGCCTGGCTTCTCTTCACTGAAAAGCTCATTCTGAGTACATTTTTAGCATACGTTTGCTCCTGCCGGGTCAGCTGAGCAGCGAATTTCTATTTAACCACCTGCTATCATGAGAGACCTCAGGGCTGCATGTTTTGAGACCAGAACTGATCCTGAAAAGCGTTTCCAACCCCACTTACAAGTAAAACTAGCTAAAATGTGCCTGGCTGCTATTCACTGAAAAGCTCATTCTGAGTACATTTTTAGCATACGTTTGCTCCTGCTGGGTCAGCTGAGCAGCGAATTTCTATTTAACCACCTGCTATCATGAGAGACCTCAGGGCTGCATGTTTTGAGCCCAGTATTGATCCTGAAAAGCGTTTCCAACCCCACTTACAAGTAAAACTAGCTAAAATGTGCCTGGCTGCTATTCACTGAAAAGCTCATTCTGTGTACATTTTTGGCATACGTTTGCTCCTACCGGGTCAGCTGAGCAGCGAATTTCTATTTACCACCTGCTTTCATGAGAGACCTCAGGGCTGCATGTTTTGAGCCCAGTACTGAGCCTGAAAAGCATTTCCAACCCCACTTACAAGTAAAACTAGCTAAAATGTGCCTGGCTTCTCTTCACTGAAAAGCTCATTCTGAGTACATTTTTAGCATACGTTTGCTCCTGCCGGGTCAGCTGAGCAGCGAATTTCTATTTAACCACCTGCTATCAGAAGAGACCTCAGGGCTGCATGTTTTGAGCCCAGTACTGATCCTGAAAAGCGTTTCCAACCCCACTTACAAGTAAAACTAGCTAAAATGTGCCTGGCTTCTCTTCACTGAAAAGCTCATTCTGAGTACATTTTTAGCATACGTTTGCTCCTGCTGGGTCAGCTGAGCAGCGAATTTCTATTTAACCACCTGCTATCATGAGAGACCTCAGGGCTGCATGTTTTGAGCCCAGTACTGATCCTGAAAAGCGTTTCCAACCCCACTTACAAGTAAAACTAGCTAAAATGTGCCTGGCTGCTATTCACTGAAAAGCTCATTCTGTGTACATTTTTGGCATACCTTTGCTCCTACCGGGTCAGCTGAGCAGCGAATTTCTATTTAAGCACCTGCTTTCATGAGAGACCTCAGGGCTGCATGTTTTGAGCCCAGTACTGAGCCTGAAAAGCATTTCCAACCCCACTTACAAGTAAAACTAGCAAAAATGTGCCTGGCTTCTCTTCACTGAAAAGCTCATTCTGAGTACATTTTTAGCATACATTTGCTCCTGCGGGGTCAGCTGAGCAGCGAATTTCTATTTAACCACCTGCTTTCATGAGAGACCTCAGGGATGCATGTTTTGAGCCCAGCACTGAGCCTGAAAAGCATTTCCAACCCCACTTACAAGTAAAACTAGCTAAAATGTGCCTGGCTTCTCTTCACTGAAAATCTCATTCTGAGAACATTTTTAGCATACGTTTGCTCCTGCTGGGTCAGCTGAGCAGCGAATTTCTATTTAACCACCTGCTATCATGAGAGACCTCAGGGCTGCATGTTTTGAGCCCAGTACTGATCCTGAAAAGCGTTTCCAACCTCACTTACAAGTAAAACTAGCTAAAATGTGCCTGGCTGCTATTCACTGAAAAGCTCATTTGTGTACATTTTTGGCATACGTTTAATCCTACCGGGTCAGCTGAGCAGCAAATTTCTATTTAACCACCTGCTTTCATGAGAGACCTCAGGGATGCATGTTTTGAGCCCAGTACTGAGCCTGAAAAGCATTTCCAAACCCACTTACAAGTAAAACTAGCTAAAATGTGCCTGGCTTCTCTTCACTGAAAATCTCATTCTGAGAACATTTTTAGCATACGTTTGCTCCTGCTGGGTCAGCTGAGCAGCAAATTTCTATTTAACCACCTGCTATCATGAGAGACCTCAGGGCTGCATGTTTTGAGCCCAGTACTGATCCTGAAAAGCGTTTCCAACCCCACTTACAAGTAAAACTAGCTAAAATGTGCCTGGCTGCTATTCACTGAAAAGCTCATTCTGTGTACATTTTTGGCATAAGTTTGCTCCTACCAGGTCAGCTGACCTGCGAATTTCTATTTGACCACCTGCTTTCATGAGAGACCTCAGGGCTGCATGTTTTGAGCCCAGTACTGAGCCTGAAAAGCATTTCCAACCCCACTTACAAGTAAAACTAGCTAAAATGTGCCTGGCTGCTATTCACTGAAAAGCTCATTCTGTGTACATTTTTGGCATACGTTTGCTCCTACCGGGTCAGCTGAGCAGCGAATTTCTATTTAACCACCTGCTTTCATGAGAGACCTCAGGGCTGCATGTTTTGAGCCCAGTACTGAGCCTGAAAAGCATTTCCAACCCCACTTACAAGTAAAACTAGCTAAAATGTGCCTGGCTTCTCTTCACTGAAAAGCTCATTCTGAGTACATTTTTAGCATACGTTTGCTCCTGCCGGGTCAGCTGAGCAGCGAATTTCTATTTAACCACCTGCTATCATGAGAGACTTCAGGGCTGCATGTTTTGAGCCCAGTACTGATCCTGAAAAGCGTTTCCAACCCCACTTACAAGTAAAACTAGCTAAAATGTGCCTGGCTGCTATTCACTGAAAAGCTCATTCTGTGTACATTTTTGGCATACCATTGCTCCTACCGGGTCAGCTGAGCAGCGAATTTCTATTTAACCATCTGCTTTCATGAGAGACCTCAGGGCTGCATGTTTTGAGCCCAGCACTGAGCCTGAAAAGCGTTTCCAACGCCACTTACAAGTAAAACTAGCTAAAATGTGCCTGGCTTCTCTTCACTGAAAAGCTCATTCTGAGTACATTTTTAGCATACGTTTGCTCCTGCTGGGTCAGCTGAGCAGCGAATTTCTATTTAACCACCTGCTATCATGAGAGACCTCAGGGCTGCATGTTTTGAGCCCAGTACTGATCCTGAAAAGCGTTTCCAACCCCACTTACAAGTAAAACTAGCTAAAATGTGCCTGGCTGCTATTCACTGAAAAGCTCATTCTGTGTACATTTTTGGCATACCTTTGCTCCTACCGGGTCAGCTGAGCAGCGAATTTCTATTTAAGCACCTGCTTTCATGAGAGACCTCAGGGCTGCATGTTTTGAGCCCAGTACTGAGCCTGAAAAGCATTTCCAACCCCACTTACAAGTAAAACTAGCAAAAATGTGCCTGGCTTCTCTTCACTGAAAAGCTCATTCTGAGTACATTTTTAGCATACATTTGCTCCTGCGGGGTCAGCTGAGCAGCGAATTTCTATTTAACCACCTGCTTTCATGAGAGACCTCAGGGATGCATGTTTTGAGCCCAGCACTGAGCCTGAAAAGCATTTCCAACCCCACTTACAAGTAAAACTAGCTAAAATGTGCCTGGCTTCTCTTCACTGAAAATCTCATTCTGAGAACATTTTTAGCATACGTTTGCTCCTGCTGGGTCAGCTGAGCAGCGAATTTCTATTTAACCACCTGCTATCATGAGAGACCTCAGGGCTGCATGTTTTGAGCCCAGTACTGATCCTGAAAAGCGTTTCCAACCTCACTTACAAGTAAAACTAGCTAAAATGTGCCTGGCTGCTATTCACTGAAAAGCTCATTTGTGTACATTTTTGGCATACGTTTAATCCTACCGGGTCAGCTGAGCAGCAAATTTCTATTTAACCACCTGCTTTCATGAGAGACCTCAGGGATGCATGTTTTGAGCCCAGTACTGAGCCTGAAAAGCATTTCCAAACCCACTTACAAGTAAAACTAGCTAAAATGTGCCTGGCTTCTCTTCACTGAAAATCTCATTCTGAGAACATTTTTAGCATACGTTTGCTCCTGCTGGGTCAGCTGAGCAGCAAATTTCTATTTAACCACCTGCTATCATGAGAGACCTCAGGGCTGCATGTTTTGAGCCCAGTACTGATCCTGAAAAGCGTTTCCAACCCCACTTACAAGTAAAACTAGCTAAAATGTGCCTGGCTGCTATTCACTGAAAAGCTCATTCTGTGTACATTTTTGGCATAAGTTTGCTCCTACCAGGTCAGCTGACCTGCGAATTTCTATTTGACCACCTGCTTTCATGAGAGACCTCAGGGCTGCATGTTTTGAGCCCAGTACTGAGCCTGAAAAGCATTTCCAACCCCACTTACAAGTAAAACTAGCTAAAATGTGCCTGGCTGCTATTCACTGAAAAGCTCATTCTGTGTACATTTTTGGCATACGTTTGCTCCTACCGGGGCAGCTGAGCAGCGAATTTCTATTTAACCACCTGCTTTCATGAGAGACCTCAGGGCTGCATGTTTTGAGCCCAGTACTGAGCCTGAAAAGCATTTCCAACCCCACTTACAAGTAAAACTAGCTAAAATGTGCCTGGCTTCTCTTCACTGAAAAGCTCATTCTGAGTACATTTTTAGCATACGTTTGCTCCTGCCGGGTCAGCTGAGCAGCGAATTTCTATTTAACCACCTGCTATCATGAGAGACTTCAGGGCTGCATGTTTTGAGCCCAGTACTGATCCTGAAAAGCGTTTCCAACCCCACTTACAAGTAAAACTAGCTAAAATGTGCCTGGCTGCTATTCACTGAAAAGCTCATTCTGTGTACATTTTTGGCATACCATTGCTCCTACCGGGTCAGCTGAGCAGCGAATTTCTATTTAACCATCTGCTTTCATGAGAGACCTCAGGGCTGCATGTTTTGAGCCCAGCACTGAGCCTGAAAAGCGTTTCCAACGCCACTTACAAGTAAAACTAGCTAAAATGTGCCTGGCTTCTCTTCACTGAAAAGCTCATTCTGAGTACATTTTTAGCATACGTTTGCTCCTGCCGGGTCAGCTGAGCAGCGAATTTCTATTTAACCACCTGCTATCATGAGAGACCTCAGGGCTGCATGTTTTGAGACCAGTACTGATCCTGAAAAGCGTTTCCAACCCCACTTACAAGTAAAACTAGCTAAAATGTGCCTGGCTGCTATTCACTGAAAAGCTCATTCTGAGTACATTTTTAGCATACGTTTGCTCCTGCTGGGTCAGCTGAGCAGCGAATTTCTATTTAACCACCTGCTATCATGAGAGACCTCAGGGCTGCATGTTTTGAGCCCAGTATTGATCCTGAAAAGCGTTTCCAACCCCACTTACAAGTAAAACTAGCTAAAATGTGCCTGGCTGCTATTCACTGAAAAGCTCATTCTGTGTACATTTTTGGCATACGTTTGCTCCTACCGGGTCAGCTGAGCAGCGAATTTCTATTTACCACCTGCTTTCATGAGAGACCTAAGGGCTGCATGTTTTGAGCCCAGTACTGAGCCTGAAAAGCATTTCCAACCCCACTTACAAGTAAAACTAGCTAAAATGTGCCTGGCTTCTCTTCACTGAAAAGCTCATTCTGAGTACATTTTTAGCATACGTTTGCTCCTGCCGGGTCAGCTGAGCAGCGAATTTCTATTTAACCACCTGCTATCAGAAGAGACCTCAGGGCTGCATGTTTTGAGCCCAGTACTGATCCTGAAAAGCGTTTCCAACCCCACTTACAAGTAAAACTAGCTAAAATGTGCCTGGCTTCTCTTCACTGAAAAGCTCATTCTGAGTACATTTTTAGCATACGTTTGCTCCTGCTGGGTCAGCTGAGCAGCGAATTTCTATTTAACCACCTGCTATCATGAGAGACCTCAGGGCTGCATGTTTTGAGCCCAGTACTGATCCTGAAAAGCGTTTCCAACCCCACTTACAAGTAAAACTAGCTAAAATGTGCCTGGCTGCTATTCACTGAAAAGCTCATTCTGTGTACATTTTTGGCATACCTTTGCTCCTACCGGGTCAGCTGAGCAGCGAATTTCTATTTAAGCACCTGCTTTCATGAGAGACCTCAGGGCTGCATGTTTTGAGCCCAGTACTGAGCCTGAAAAGCATTTCCAACCCCACTTACAAGTAAAACTAGCAAAAATGTGCCTGGCTTCTCTTCACTGAAAAGCTCATTCTGAGTACATTTTTAGCATACATTTGCTCCTGCGGGGTCAGCTGAGCAGCGAATTTCTATTTAACCACCTGCTTTCATGAGAGACCTCAGGGATGCATGTTTTGAGCCCAGCACTGAGCCTGAAAAGCATTTCCAACCCCACTTACAAGTAAAACTAGCTAAAATGTGCCTGGCTTCTCTTCACTGAAAATCTCATTCTGAGAACATTTTTAGCATACGTTTGCTCCTGCTGGGTCAGCTGAGCAGCGAATTTCTATTTAACCACCTGCTATCATGAGAGACCTCAGGGCTGCATGTTTTGAGCCCAGTACTGATCCTGAAAAGCGTTTCCAACCTCACTTACAAGTAAAACTAGCTAAAATGTGCCTGGCTGCTATTCACTGAAAAGCTCATTTGTGTACATTTTTGGCATACGTTTAATCCTACCGGGTCAGCTGAGCAGCAAATTTCTATTTAACCACCTGCTTTCATGAGAGACCTCAGGGATGCATGTTTTGAGCCCAGTACTGAGCCTGAAAAGCATTTCCAACCCCACTTACAAGTAAAACTAGCTAAAATGTGCCTGGCTGCTATTCACTGAAAAGCTCATTCTGTGTACATTTTTGGCATACGTTTGCTCCTACCGGGTCAGCTGAGCAGCGAATTTCTATTTAACCACCTGCTTTCATGAGAGACCTCAGGGCTGCATGTTTTGAGCCCAGTACTGAGCCTGAAAAGCATTTCCAACCCCACTTACAAGTAAAACTAGCTAAAATGTGCCTGGCTTCTCTTCACTGAAAAGCTCATTCTGAGTACATTTTTAGCATACGTTTGCTCCTGCCGGGTCAGCTGAGCAGCGAATTTCTATTTAACCACCTGCTATCATGAGAGACTTCAGGGCTGCATGTTTTGAGCCCAGTACTGATCCTGAAAAGCGTTTCCAACCCCACTTACAAGTAAAACTAGCTAAAATGTGCCTGGCTGCTATTCACTGAAAAGCTCATTCTGTGTACATTTTTGGCATACCATTGCTCCTACCGGGTCAGCTGAGCAGCGAATTTCTATTTAACCATCTGCTTTCATGAGAGACCTCAGGGCTGCATGTTTTGAGCCCAGCACTGAGCCTGAAAAGCGTTTCCAACGCCACTTACAAGTAAAACTAGCTAAAATGTGCCTGGCTTCTCTTCACTGAAAAGCTCATTCTGAGTACATTTTTAGCATACGTTTGCTCCTGCCGGGTCAGCTGAGCAGCGAATTTCTATTTAACCACCTGCTATCATGAGAGACCTCAGGGCTGCATGTTTTGAGACCAGTACTGATCCTGAAAAGCGTTTCCAACCCCACTTACAAGTAAAACTAGCTAAAATGTGCCTGGCTGCTATTCACTGAAAAGCTCATTCTGAGTACATTTTTAGCATACGTTTGCTCCTGCTGGGTCAGCTGAGCAGCGAATTTCTATTTAACCACCTGCTATCATGAGAGACCTCAGGGCTGCATGTTTTGAGCCCAGTATTGATCCTGAAAAGCGTTTCCAACCCCACTTACAAGTAAAACTAGCTAAAATGTGCCTGGCTGCTATTCACTGAAAAGCTCATTCTGTGTACATTTTTGGCATACGTTTGCTCCTACCGGGTCAGCTGAGCAGCGAATTTCTATTTACCACCTGCTTTCATGAGAGACCTCAGGGCTGCATGTTTTGAGCCCAGTACTGAGCCTGAAAAGCATTTCCAACCCCACTTACAAGTAAAACTAGCTAAAATGTGCCTGGCTTCTCTTCACTGAAAAGCTCATTCTGAGTACATTTTTAGCATACGTTTGCTCCTGCCGGGTCAGCTGAGCAGCGAATTTCTATTTAACCACCTGCTATCAGAAGAGACCTCAGGGCTGCATGTTTTGAGCCCAGTACTGATCCTGAAAAGCGTTTCCAACCCCACTTACAAGTAAAACTAGCTAAAATGTGCCTGGCTTCTCTTCACTGAAAAGCTCATTCTGAGTACATTTTTAGCATACGTTTGCTCCTGCTGGGTCAGCTGAGCAGCGAATTTCTATTTAACCACCTGCTATCATGAGAGACCTCAGGGCTGCATGTTTTGAGCCCAGTACTGATCCTGAAAAGCGTTTCCAACCCCACTTACAAGTAAAACTAGCTAAAATGTGCCTGGCTGCTATTCACTGAAAAGCTCATTCTGTGTACATTTTTGGCATACCTTTGCTCCTACCGGGTCAGCTGAGCAGCGAATTTCTATTTAAGCACCTGCTTTCATGAGAGACCTCAGGGCTGCATGTTTTGAGCCCAGTACTGAGCCTGAAAAGCATTTCCAACCCCACTTACAAGTAAAACTAGCAAAAATGTGCCTGGCTTCTCTTCACTGAAAAGCTCATTCTGAGTACATTTTTAGCATACATTTGCTCCTGCGGGGTCAGCTGAGCAGCGAATTTCTATTTAACCACCTGCTTTCATGAGAGACCTCAGGGATGCATGTTTTGAGCCCAGCACTGAGCCTGAAAAGCATTTCCAACCCCACTTACAAGTAAAACTAGCTAAAATGTGCCTGGCTGCTATTCACTGAAAAGCTCATTTGTGTACATTTTTGGCATACGTTTAATCCTACCGGGTCAGCTGAGCAGCAAATTTCTATTTAACCACCTGCTTTCATGAGAGACCTCAGGGATGCATGTTTTGAGCCCAGTACTGAGCCTGAAAAGCATTTCCAAACCCACTTACAAGTAAAACTAGCTAAAATGTGCCTGGCTTCTCTTCACTGAAAATCTCATTCTGAGAACATTTTTAGCATACGTTTGCTCCTGCTGGGTCAGCTGAGCAGCAAATTTCTATTTAACCACCTGCTATCATGAGAGACCTCAGGGCTGCATGTTTTGAGCCCAGTACTGATCCTGAAAAGCGTTTCCAACCCCACTTACAAGTAAAACTAGCTAAAATGTGCCTGGCTGCTATTCACTGAAAAGCTCATTCTGTGTACATTTTTGGCATAAGTTTGCTCCTACCAGGTCAGCTGACCTGCGAATTTCTATTTGACCACCTGCTTTCATGAGAGACCTCAGGGCTGCATGTTTTGAGCCCAGTACTGAGCCTGAAAAGCATTTCCAACCCCACTTACAAGTAAAACTAGCTAAAATGTGCCTGGCTGCTATTCACTGAAAAGCTCATTCTGTGTACATTTTTGGCATACGTTTGCTCCTACCGGGTCAGCTGAGCAGCGAATTTCTATTTAACCACCTGCTTTCATGAGAGACCTCAGGGCTGCATGTTTTGAGCCCAGTACTGAGCCTGAAAAGCATTTCCAACCCCACTTACAAGTAAAACTAGCTAAAATGTGCCTGGCTTCTCTTCACTGAAAAGCTCATTCTGAGTACATTTTTAGCATACGTTTGCTCCTGCCGGGTCAGCTGAGCAGCGAATTTCTATTTAACCACCTGCTATCATGAGAGACTTCAGGGCTGCATGTTTTGAGCCCAGTACTGATCCTGAAAAGCGTTTCCAACCCCACTTACAAGTAAAACTAGCTAAAATGTGCCTGGCTGCTATTCACTGAAAAGCTCATTCTGTGTACATTTTTGGCATACCATTGCTCCTACCGGGTCAGCTGAGCAGCGAATTTCTATTTAACCATCTGCTTTCATGAGAGACCTCAGGGCTGCATGTTTTGAGCCCAGCACTGAGCCTGAAAAGCGTTTCCAACGCCACTTACAAGTAAAACTAGCTAAAATGTGCCTGGCTTCTCTTCACTGAAAAGCTCATTCTGAGTACATTTTTAGCATACGTTTGCTCCTGCCGGGTCAGCTGAGCAGCGAATTTCTATTTAACCACCTGCTATCATGAGAGACCTCAGGGCTGCATGTTTTGAGACCAGTACTGATCCTGAAAAGCGTTTCCAACCCCACTTACAAGTAAAACTAGCTAAAATGTGCCTGGCTGCTATTCACTGAAAAGCTCATTCTGAGTACATTTTTAGCATACGTTTGCTCCTGCTGGGTCACCTGAGCAGCGAATTTCTATTTAACCACCTGCTATCATGAGAGACCTCAGGGCTGCATGTTTTGAGCCCAGTATTGATCCTGAAAAGCGTTTCCAACCCCACTTACAAGTAAAACTAGCTAAAATGTGCCTGGCTGCTATTCACTGAAAAGCTCATTCTGTGTACATTTTTGGCATACGTTTGCTCCTACCGGGTCAGCTGAGCAGCGAATTTCTATTTACCACCTGCTTTCATGAGAGACCTCAGGGCTGCATGTTTTGAGCCCAGTACTGAGCCTGAAAAGCATTTCCAACCCCACTTACAAGTAAAACTAGCTAAAATGTGCCTGGCTTCTCTTCACTGAAAAGCTCATTCTGAGTACATTTTTAGCATACGTTTGCTCCTGCCGGGTCAGCTGAGCAGCGAATTTCTATTTAACCACCTGCTATCAGAAGAGACCTCAGGGCTGCATGTTTTGAGCCCAGTACTGATCCTGAAAAGCGTTTCCAACCCCACTTACAAGTAAAACTAGCTAAAATGTGCCTGGCTTCTCTTCACTGAAAAGCTCATTCTGAGTACATTTTTAGCATACGTTTGCTCCTGCTGGGTCAGCTGAGCAGCGAATTTCTATTTAACCACCTGCTATCATGAGAGACCTCAGGGCTGCATGTTTTGAGCCCAGTACTGATCCTGAAAAGCGTTTCCAACCCCACTTACAAGTAAAACTAGCTAAAATGTGCCTTGCTGCTATTCACTGAAAAGCTCATTCTGTGTACATTTTTGGCATACCTTTGCTCCTACCGGGTCAGCTGAGCAGCGAATTTCTATTTAAGCACCTGCTTTCATGAGAGACCTCAGGGCTGCATGTTTTGAGCCCAGTACTGAGCCTGAAAAGCATTTCCAACCCCACTTACAAGTAAAACTAGCAAAAATGTGCCTGGCTTCTCTTCACTGAAAAGCTCATTCTGAGTACATTTTTAGCATACATTTGCTCCTGCGGGGTCAGCTGAGCAGCGAATTTCTATTTAACCACCTGCTTTCATGAGAGACCTCAGGGATGCATGTTTTGAGCCCAGCACTGAGCCTGAAAAGCATTTCCAACCCCACTTACAAGTAAAACTAGCTAAAATGTGCCTGGCTTCTCTTCACTGAAAATCTCATTCTGAGAACATTTTTAGCATACGTTTGCTCCTGCTGGGTCAGCTGAGCAGCGAATTTCTATTTAACCACCTGCTATCATGAGAGACCTCAGGGCTGCATGTTTTGAGCCCAGTACTGATCCTGAAAAGCGTTTCCAACCTCACTTACAAGTAAAACTAGCTAAAATGTGCCTGGCTGCTATTCACTGAAAAGCTCATTTGTGTACATTTTTGGCATACGTTTAATCCTACCGGGTCAGCTGAGCAGCAAATTTCTATTTAACCACCTGCTTTCATGAGAAACCTCATGGATGCATGTTTTGAGCCCAGTACTGAGCCTGAAAAGCATTTCCAAACCCACTTACAAGTAAAACTAGCTAAAATGTGCCTGGCTTCTCTTCACTGAAAATCTCATTCTGAGAACATTTTTAGCATACGTTTGCTCCTGCTGGGTCAGCTGAGCAGCAAATTTCTATTTAACCACCTGCTATCATGAGAGACCTCAGGGCTGCATGTTTTGAGCCCAGTACTGATCCTGAAAAGCGTTTCCAACCCCACTTACAAGTAAAACTAGCTAAAATGTGCCTGGCTGCTATTCACTGAAAAGCTCATTCTGTGTACATTTTTGGCATAAGTTTGCTCCTACCAGGTCAGCTGACCTGCGAATTTCTATTTGACCACCTGCTTTCATGAGAGACCTCAGGGCTGCATGTTTTGAGCCCAGTACTGAGCCTGAAAAGCATTTCCAACCCCACTTACAAGTAAAACTAGCTAAAATGTGCCTGGCTGCTATTCACTGAAAAGCTCATTCTGTGTACATTTTTGGCATACGTTTGCTCCTACCGGGTCAGCTGAGCAGCGAATTTCTATTTAACCACCTGCTTTCATGAGAGACCTCAGGGCTGCATGTTTTGAGCCCAGTACTGAGCCTGAAAAGCATTTCCAACCCCACTTACAAGTAAAACTAGCTAAAATGTGCCTGGCTTCTCTTCACTGAAAAGCTCATTCTGAGTACATTTTTAGCATACGTTTGCTCCTGCCGGGTCAGCTGAGCAGCGAATTTCTATTTAACCACCTGCTATCATGAGAGACTTCAGGGCTGCATGTTTTGAGCCCAGTACTGATCCTGAAAAGCGTTTCCAACCCCACTTACAAGTAAAACTAGCTAAAATGTGCCTGGCTGCTATTCACTGAAAAGCTCATTCTGTGTACATTTTTGGCATACCATTGCTCCTACCGGGTCAGCTGAGCAGCGAATTTCTATTTAACCATCTGCTTTCATGAGAGACCTCAGGGCTGCATGTTTTGAGCCCAGCACTGAGCCTGAAAAGCGTTTCCAACGCCACTTACAAGTAAAACTAGCTAAAATGTGCCTGGCTTCTCTTCACTGAAAAGCTCATTCTGAGTACATTTTTAGCATACGTTTGCTCCTGCCGGGTCAGCTGAGCAGCGAATTTCTATTTAACCACCTGCTATCATGAGAGACCTCAGGGCTGCATGTTTTGAGACCAGTACTGATCCTGAAAAGCGTTTCCAACCCCACTTACAAGTAAAACTAGCTAAAATGTGCCTGGCTGCTATTCACTGAAAAGCTCATTCTGAGTACATTTTTAGCATACGTTTGCTTCTGCTGGGTCAGCTGAGCAGCGAATTTCTATTTAACCACCTGCTATCATGAGAGACCTCAGGGCTGCATGTTTTGAGCCCAGTATTGATCCTGAAAAGCGTTTCCAACCCCACTTACAAGTAAAACTAGCTAAAATGTGCCTGGCTGCTATTCACTGAAAAGCTCATTCTGTGTACATTTTTGGCATACGTTTGCTCCTACCGGGTCAGCTGAGCAGCGAATTTCTATTTACCACCTGCTTTCATGAGAGACCTCAGGGCTGCATGTTTTGAGCCCAGTACTGAGCCTGAAAAGCATTTCCAACCCCACTTACAAGTAAAACTAGCTAAAATGTGCCTGGCTTCTCTTCACTGAAAAGCTCATTCTGAGTACATTTTTAGCATACGTTTGCTCCTGCCGGGTCAGCTGAGCAGCGAATTTCTATTTAACCACCTGCTATCAGAAGAGACCTCAGGGCTGCATGTTTTGAGCCCAGTACTGATCCTGAAAAGCGTTTCCAACCCCACTTACAAGTAAAACTAGCTAAAATGTGCCTGGCTTCTCTTCACTGAAAAGCTCATTCTGAGTACATTTTTAGCATACGTTTGCTCCTGCTGGGTCAGCTGAGCAGCGAATTTCTATTTAACCACCTGCTATCATGAGAGACCTCAGGGCTGCATGTTTTGAGCCCAGTACTGATCCTGAAAAGCGTTTCCAACCCCACTTACAAGTAAAACTAGCTAAAATGTGCCTGGCTGCTATTCACTGAAAAGCTCATTCTGTGTACATTTTTGGCATACCTTTGCTCCTACCGGGTCAGCTGAGCAGCGAATTTCTATTTAAGCACCTGCTTTCATGAGAGACCTCAGGGCTGCATGTTTTGAGCCCAGTACTGAGCCTGAAAAGCATTTCCAACCCCACTTACAAGTAAAACTAGCAAAAATGTGCCTGGCTTCTCTTCACTGAAAAGCTCATTCTGAGTACATTTTTAGCATACATTTGCTCCTGCGGGGTCAGCTGAGCAGCGAATTTCTATTTAACCACCTGCTTTCATGAGAGACCTCAGGGATGCATGTTTTGAGCCCAGCACTGAGCCTGAAAAGCATTTCCAACCCCACTTACAAGTAAAACTAGCTAAAATGTGCCTGGCTTCTCTTCACTGAAAATCTCATTCTGAGAACATTTTTAGCATACGTTTGCTCCTGCTGGGTCAGCTGAGCAACGAATTTCTATTTAACCACCTGCTATCATGAGAGACCTCAGGGCTGCATGTTTTGAGCCCAGTACTGATCCTGAAAAGCGTTTCCAACCTCACTTACAAGTAAAACTAGCTAAAATGTGCCTGGCTGCTATTCACTGAAAAGCTCATTTGTGTACATTTTTGGCATACGTTTAATCCTACCGGGTCAGCTGAGCAGCAAATTTCTATTTAACCACCTGCTTTCATGAGAGACCTCAGGGATGCATGTTTTGAGCCCAGTACTGAGCCTGAAAAGCATTTCCAAACCCACTTACAAGTAAAACTAGCTAAAATGTGCCTGGCTTCTCTTCACTGAAAATCTCATTCTGAGAACATTTTTAGCATACGTTTGCTCCTGCTGGGTCAGCTGAGCAGCAAATTTCTATTTAACCACCTGCTATCATGAGAGACCTCAGGGCTGCATGTTTTGAGCCCAGTACTGATCCTGAAAAGCGTTTCCAACCCCACTTACAAGTAAAACTAGCTAAAATGTGCCTGGCTGCTATTCACTGAAAAGCTCATTCTGTGTACATTTTTGGCATAAGTTTGCTCCTACCAGGTCAGCTGACCTGCGAATTTCTATTTGACCACCTGCTTTCATGAGAGACCTCAGGGCTGCATGTTTTGAGCCCAGTACTGAGCCTGAAAAGCATTTCCAACCCCACTTACAAGTAAAACTAGCTAAAATGTGCCTGGCTGCTATTCACTGAAAAGCTCATTCTGTGTACATTTTTGGCATACGTTTGCTCCTACCGGGTCAGCTGAGCAGCGAATTTCTATTTAACCACCTGCTTTCATGAGAGACCTCAGGGCTGCATGTTTTGAGCCCAGTACTGAGCCTGAAAAGCATTTCCAACCCCACTTACAAGTAAAACTAGCTAAAATGTGCCTGGCTTCTCTTCACTGAAAAGCTCATTCTGAGTACATTTTTAGCATACGTTTGCTCCTGCCGGGTCAGCTGAGCAGCGAATTTCTATTTAACCACCTGCTATCATGAGAGACTTCAGGGCTGCATGTTTTGAGCCCAGTACTGATCCTGAAAAGCGTTTCCAACCCCACTTACAAGTAAAACTAGCTAAAATGTGCCTGGCTGCTATTCACTGAAAAGCTCATTCTGTGTACATTTTTGGCATACCATTGCTCCTACCGGGTCAGCTGAGCAGCGAATTTCTATTTAACCATCTGCTTTCATGAGAGACCTCAGGGCTGCATGTTTTGAGCCCAGCACTGAGCCTGAAAAGCGTTTCCAACGCCACTTACAAGTAAAACTAGCTAAAATGTGCCTGGCTTCTCTTCACTGAAAAGCTCATTCTGAGTACATTTTTAGCATACGTTTGCTCCTGCCGGGTCAGCTGAGAAGCGAATTTCTATTTAACCACCTGCTATCATGAGAGACCTCAGGGCTGCATGTTTTGAGCCCAGTATTGATCCTGAAAAGCGTTTCCAACCCCACTTACAAGTAAAACTAGCCAAAATGTGCCTGGCTGCTATTCACTGAAAAGCTCATTCTGTGTACATTTTTGGCATACGTTTGCACCTACCGGGTCAGCTGAGCAGCAAATTTCTATTTAACCATCTGCTTTCATGAGAGACCTCAGGGCTGCATGTTTTGAGCCCAGTACTGATCCTGAAAAGCATTTCCAACCCTACTTACAAGTAAAACTAGCTAAAATGTGCCTGGCTGCTATTCACTGAAAAGCTCATTCTGTGTACATTTTTGGCATACGTTTGCTCCTACCGGGTCAGCTGAGCAGCGAATTTCTATTTAACCACCTGCCTTCATGAGAGACCTCAGGGCTGCATGTTTTGAGCCCTGTACTGAGCCTGAAAAGCATTTCCAACCCCACTTACAAGTAAAACTAGCTAAAATGTGCCTGGCTTCTCTTCACTGAAAAGCTCATTCTGAGTACATTTTTAGCATACGTTTGCTCCTGCCGGGTCAGCTGAGCAGCGAATTTCTATTTAACCACCTGCTATCATGAGAGACCTCAGGGCTGCATGTTTTGAGACCAGTACTGATCCTGAAAAGCGTTTCCAACCCCACTTACAAGTAAAACTAGCTAAAATGTGCCTGGCTGCTATTCACTGAAAAGCTCATTCTGAGTACATTTTTAGCATACGTTTGCTCCTGCTGGGTCAGCTGAGCAGCGAATTTCTATTGAACCACCTGCTATCATGAGAGACCTCAGGGCTGCATGTTTTGAGCCCAGTATTGATCCTGAAAAGCGTTTCCAACCCCACTTACAAGTAAAACTAGCTAAAATGTGCCTGGCTGCTATTCACTGAAAAGCTCATTCTGTGTACATTTTTGGCATACGTTTGCTCCTACCGGGTCAGCTGAGCAGCGAATTTCTATTTCCCACCTGCTTTCATGAGAGACCTCAGGGCTGCATGTTTTGAGCCCAGTACTGAGCCTGAAAAGCATTTCCAACCCCACTTACAAGTAAAACTAGCTAAAATGTGCCTGGCTTCTCTTCACTGAAAAGCTCATTCTGAGTACATTTTTAGCATACGTTTGCTCCTGCCGGGTCAGCTGAGCAGCGAATTTCTATTTAACCACCTGCTATCAGAAGAGACCTCAGGGCTGCATGTTTTGAGCCCAGTACTGATCCTGAAAAGCGTTTCCAACCCCACTTACAAGTAAAACTAGCTAAAATGTGCCTGGCTTCTCTTCACTGAAAAGCTCATTCTGAGTACATTTTTAGCATACGTTTGCTCCTGCTGGGTCAGCTGAGCAGCGAATTTCTATTTAACCACCTGCTATCATGAGAGACCTCAGGGCTGCATGTTTTGAGCCCAGTACTGATCCTGAAAAGCGTTTCCAACCCCACTTACAAGTAAAACTAGCTAAAATGTGCCTGGCTGCTATTCACTGAAAAGCTCATTCTGTGTACATTTTTGGCATACCTTTGCTCCTACCGGGTGAGCTGAGCAGCGAATTTCTATTTAAGCACCTGCTTTCATGAGAGACCTCAGGGCTGCATGTTTTGAGCCCAGTACTGAGCCTGAAAAGCATTTCCAACCCCACTTACAAGTAAAACTAGCAAAAATGTGCCTGGCTTCTCTTCACTGAAAAGCTCATTCTGAGTACATTTTTAGCATACATTTGCTCCTGCGGGGTCAGCTGAGCAGCGAATTTCTATTTAACCACCTGCTTTCATGAGAGACCTCAGGGATGCATGTTTTGAGCCCAGCACTGAGCCTGAAAAGCGTTTCCAACGCCACTTACACGTAAAACTAGCTAAAATGTGCCCGGCTTCTCTTCACTGAAAAGCTCATTCTGAGTACATTTTTAGCATACGTTTGCTCCTGCCGGGTCAGCTGAGCAGCGAATTTCTATTTAACCACCTGCTATCATGAGAGACCTCAGGGCTGCATGTTTTGAGCCCAGTACTGATCCTGAAAAGCGTTTCCAACCCCACTTACAAGTAAAACTAGCTAAAATGTGCCTGGCTGCTATTCACTAAAAAGCTCATTCTCTGTACATTTTTGGCATATGTTTGCTCCTACCGGGTCAGCTGAGCAGCGAATTTCTATTTAACCACCTGCTTTCATGAGAGACCTCAGAGCTGCATGTTTTGAGCCCTGTACTGAGCCTGAAAAGCATTTCCAACCCCACTTACAAGTAAAACTAGCTAAAATGTGCCTGGCTTCTCTCACTGAAAAGCTCATTCTGAGTACATTTTTCGCATACGTTTGCTCCTGCCGGGTCAGCTGAGCAGCGAATTTCTATTTAACCACCTGCTATCACGAGAGACCTCAGGGCTGCATGGTTTGAGCCCAGTACTGATCCTGAAAAGCGTTTCCAACCCCACTTACAAGTAAAACTAGCTAAAATGTGCCTGGCTTCTCTTCACTGAAAAGCTCATTCTGAGTACATTTTTAGCATACGTTTGCTCCTGCCGGGTCAGCTGAGCGGCGAATTTCTATTTAACCACCTGCTTTCATGAGAGACCTCAGGGCTGCATGTTTTGAGCCCAGTACTGAGCCTGAAAAGCATTTCCAACCCCACTTACAAGTA
>NW_028246154.1:0-57268 GCF_964263255.1 Lissotriton vulgaris | reverse complement strand
TAGAGAATAGGTCAGTCAGTAACAGCTAAAGGATTAATGATGTTCCAACTGACAAAACAGGTAGAATGTTGAGTAAGTAAAATAGCTGTTTTAATTTGTATGGCAACCTAAGTTGGTTTGACAAAATGGATGTCATGTTTTGCTAAGGTTCTTTCCTTTAACTGAGGGTATTCAGGGATTACAATCTAGGACCTTCCATTGTTTCTATGGACCTTGACCTGCTCTCTTTTAAAAAGCATTTTTTTATTTATATGAGCACTGCAGACCAGCCAGTAACTAGTGAGAAGAGTAGAGAGTTAATCGGCATAAGATGAGGCTAGTCTGACTATTTATTTAAATGTTTACACGTTTTAAAGATCCTTTAGTTGACATGCAAGAGCTAAATGATTCAAATGCCTTTTATTTGTAAGTGCAAGACATCCGTGCAGCCTGTTCTTTAATCTGGCTCGTACGGAGATCTCTGTTGTTTGCTGTTGCTATAATAACCCTGTGCTGCCCCCACTGAGCTTCAGCTGAAGTCGCAGGGTTATCATAGAGACGTAGTAACAGCACGTCTGTCAGCACAGGATCAGCATTTGAAAAATGCAGGTCCCTGAGAGAAGGGATTTTCTCGGCCTGAAGGAGCCAGAAAAAGCCATGAAAAAAGAGTCAGATGGAGGCGGGAAGTTCTCCGTCTGACTTCCTAAGGGGAACAAGTATCACGAGGAGGAAACGGAAGCGCTCCCTTTCTTTAGGGCTAAGGAAAGAAAGGGCTAAATTTGTAAAAGCAAGGCTCAACCATTGAAGGTTCCATCATAAGTCATAAAGAGAGCATTAAAAATCTAAATTAATTCTAAATAATTCTTAAATTTAATGTTGCTTAGTGGGTTTGGAGGGGGAAGGGGAAGTAGTCCCCCCATCAGCCACCACCCAGTCTATTCAAACAACATGTTCAAACAGGTACATATAAAGACAAAGAAAGTATGAGTACTGATCTTGTGAGCAGCAGCAACAAAGAAGGAAGAAGACTAGGTGTGCATGGACAGTATACTATGTTAAAATGTTTTTTGAAGTTCTGACTCTCTTCATTGTTACTGATGTGAGCTGCACAAAAAAGTAAAAGTTGCATAATGTTGGCCTCCATGTCATGCAATAAATCCAGGGTGTGAGGAGGTGCATCAGATTATCTTGTGGATGATGTACTCAGTGCTGTCATCAGTGATGTAATTTGAGATGTAATCAGTGATGTCATTAGTGATGTCACTGACCATGTCATGAATGATGTAATGTGTGGAGTCATCAGCAGTACGTTGCGGCGGCAGGAGTTATAGTCATAGTAGCTCAACTAACAATAACTGCTCAATTTCTCTGGTTTTTTACAAGTTAAAAGTCAAACTAACTATAACGTCCCTGAAACCAGTGGTTTTATCAGTGAATTTCAATGGTGTTTAAATGCTAAATTATAACTATAAAGTCCCTAATACCTATGATTTTTTCAGTGAATTTCAAAGGTTGCTTAAATGCTAATTTCTAAGAATAATGTGCAAAAAATACTTATTCTTAGTTTTTTATTTGTATAAAAATAATATAATGTTTTCTCTTTTCTAAAATATAAATATACATTAACAAAAAACAATTAAAGTGGATTTGCGTACCCATTGTGTACCAGTCTTGTGGGTGTCAAATCCAAGAATTTTGCTGCCATATTGGTAAAGTCGTGTAGGATGCTCGTTCGGTATGCAAAGGCTGCTCGAATCTTAGCTCCCCGTAACGTCACAAACGTATTTCCGGGGGTTGCTTCAGGTGCGCGAATCCACCACAAATTTTTATGTTTTAAAAGTATATGTATAAAACGTTAATATGTATATTATAGTATGATAGCAAGAGAATATTTAATCTAATTATAAGTTTGCTGAAAAAACCATAGGTTTGAGGCCTGATATAGTTAGGAATTAGCATTTAAAAAACCTTTGAAATTCACTGAAAACACCATAGGTTTTAGGGGTGTTATAGTTAGCTGGACATTTCACTCGTACAAAACCAGTGAAATTCCTCCGATATAGTCAGTTGCACTAACTATAACTAGCGCACCCGCAATCCACTGCTGATGATGTCACATATTACATCATTCATGACATGGTCAGTGACATCACTGATGACATCTTAAATGACATCACTGATGACATCATCCATGTGACAATCTGATACATCTCACCATACACTAGTATAACCTTTCAACACTCATTACAAAAAATTAAGTACCATATTTGAAACCATTGTCACACCAACAGAAGTTTCTAAAAACCCACCCAGTGACTACTACATTTACACACACATCTAAACACTTACCTACAGATTCACTCATACATGCTAACAAAGATCAATAGAACACTATTAAATATACTTATACACATACATCGACATTACACACCAGCACACATCATATTGACTTATGCAGTCATCCTACTCACTTATGCAAATAATTGATCATACTTACATTTACTCAGCTACACACTTATACAAACACCACTTCAAATATTCATATAGTAACTCAGATAGTAACTCATACAAAACCCATGAAGGGTTTTGTTGAAAATGTCCACAACCGAGGAACCGACCCCGTGTTATCCCAGCCCTTCCAAAAACCCTGCTGTTGAAAACCCTTTCATTATCTTTTTGGGATTTCTGAATGGAGTTAAAAACTCCAACATATTTGGCTATCTCCTAGATACATTCCTCCTAAAAAAGGAGGCCTTGAGAGGAAGCTCCTCCTTAGCAAGTTTGACAAGTTTTGGTTCTATTTTTAAAAGACATTCTTTCTCCTCTTGTTTGAGAGTGCAGTGTTTGCATTGCTGAGTAGGCAAATTGTCCTTTGCACCCACTAGCACAGCTCTCTTTGGTCTATGGGTGTGTAAACAACAAATTATTTTTTTCTAAAGCAAACATTTTAGTCAGAGGGCCCATGAAATCCAAGGGGCCGATTCACAGAACTAATCTGAGATAAAATTCTGAAATGTATTACTTTTGGTATTCACAGAAGGCATTTAGTAGTAGTAAAGTTAGGACTCCTAACTTTACTAGTACTAGACTGAGGTGAAATCCTAAACTTACTACTTTCGGTATTTACAGAAGGCATTTGGTAGAAGTAAAGTTAGGACTCCTAACTTTACTACTACTAAACTGAGATAAAATCCTAAACTTACTACTCTTGGTATTCACAGATTGCATTTAGTAGTAGTAAAGTTAGGAGTCCTAATTTTACTACTACTAAATGCCATCTGTGAATACCAAAAGTAGTAAGTTTAGGATTTCGTCCCAGATTAGTTCTGTGAATCAACGCCCATGAGTCTATATTAGCAAAATTTTAAAACTTTGTCAATGCCTTTTCTTGACTCTCTCCTACTCCTGCCGATGAACGGCACTACCTAATTATCCAGATCTGGTGTTGAGACTACCTTATCAGGGAGAGAACAGTGAGGGCACTCAGATCTCAGCCGGGATCTGACTTCTTTTGGAATCTCGTTACGGAGCCTGAAAGAAAGGTATTCACCAATATCTTGGGAGCGGTCCCACTCGTAGGAGAGGGGATGTTTGATGTGGAGACGGTAAAACATATATTCCCCGAAGGGGTCAATGATTCCCATTTTAGATCCTGAGACCCTTAATACCTCATCTGAAGTTTCCACATTCCATACTTCACCTTCTTCCTCTGAATCAAAGTCAGAGGAACAGTAGAGGTTAATCTCATACTCCTGGCCATCGTCACTGTTGATGTGAATTGATGTAATCATGCCTTTTTCTTGCCCATCCATTGTGCCTGAGGCACTGTCCTTGTCACCACCACAGCGTGAAGTCAAAATGGTGGGGAGGGGCTCCTAGCGTTTTTAGTACCTTACGGAGGGTGGTCACTGGTTGGTCTTTTTCTTTGCCATTTACTAGATTCCATGGGCTCCTCCTGAGTTCTCGAGGATGACCAAACTTTTTTTGATAGGGCTTCCAATTTCTTATTAATGGTGTCATCAAGTGATCCCATTACCCTGTCAAGGCCTTTAATAATTAGTCCTTCTAATTTATCCTCCATTGAACTTGTTGAAAATTCAGAAGACATAATTAGAGAATAGGTCTGTCAGTAACAGCTAAAGGATTAATGATGTTCCAACTGACAAAACAGGTAGAATGTTGAGTAAGTAAAATAGCTGTTTTAATTTGTATGGCAACCTAAGTTGGTTTGACAAAATGGATGTCATGTTTTGCTAAGGTTCTTTCCTTTAACTGAGGGTATTCAGGGATTACAATCTAGGACCTTCCATTGTTTCTATGGACCTTGACCTGCTCTCTTTTAAAAAGCATTTTTTATTTATATGAGCAGTGCAGACCAGCCAGTAACTAGTGAGAAGAGTAGAGAGTTAATCGGCATAAGATGAGCCTAGTCTGACTATTTATTTAAATGTTTACACGTTTTAAAGATCCTTTAGTTGACATGCAAGAGCTAAATGATTCAAATGCCTTTTATTTGTAAGTGCAAGACATCCGTGCAGCCTGTTCTTTAATCTGGCTCGTACGGAGATCTCTGTTGTTTGCTGTTGCTATAATAACCCTGTGCTGCCCCCACTGAGCTTCAGCTGAAGTCGCAGGGTTATCATAGAGACGTAGTAACAGCACGTCTGTCAGCACAGGATCAGCATTTGAAAAATGCAGGTCCCTGAGAGAAGGGATTTTCTCGGCCTGAAGGAGCCAGAAAAAGCCACGAAAAAAGAGTCAGATGGAGGCGGGAAGTTCTCCGTCTGACTTCCTAAGGGGAACAAGTATCACGAGGAGGAAACGGAAGCGCTCCCTTTCTTTAGGGCTAAGGAAAGAAAGGGCTAAATTTGTAAAAGCAAGGCTCAACCATTGAAGGTTCCATCATAAGTCATAAAGAGAGCATTAAAAATCTAAATTAATTCTAAATAATTCTTAAATGTAATGTTGCTTAGTGGGTTTGGAGGGGGAAGGGGAAGTAGTCCCCCAATCAGCCACCACCCAGTCTATTCAAACAACATGTTCAAACAGGTACATATAAAGACAAAGAAAGTATGAGTACTGATCTTGTGAGCAGCAGCAACAAAGAAGGAAGAAGACTAGGTGTGCATGGACAGTATACTATGTTAAAATGTTTTTTGAAGTTCTGACTCTCTTCATTGTTACTGATGTGAGCTGCACAAAAAAGTAAAAGTTGCATAATGTTGGCCTCCATGTCATGCAATAAATCCAGGGTGTGAGGAGGTGCATCAGATTATCTTGTGGGTGATGTACTCAGTGCTGTCATCAGTGATGTAATTTGAGATGTAATCAGTGATGTCATTAGTGATGTCACTGACCATGTCATGAATGATGTAATGTGTGGAGTCATCAGCAGTACGTTGCGGCGGCAGGAGTTATAGTCATAGTAGCTCAACTAACAATAACTGCTCAATTTCTCTGGTTTTTTACAAGTTAAAAGTCAAACTAACTATAACGTCCCTGAAACCAGTGGTTTTATCAGTGAATTTCAATGGTGTTTAAATGCTAAATTATAACTATAAAGTCCCTAATACCTATGATTTTTTCAGTGAATTTCAAAGGTTGCTTAAATGCTAATTTCTAAGAATAATGTGCAAAAAATACTTATTCTTAGTTTTTTATTTGTATAAAAATAATATAATGTTTTCTCTTTTCTAAAATATAAATATACATTAACAATAAACAATTAAAGTGGATTTGCGTACCCATTGTGTACCAGTCTTGTGGGTGTCAAATCCAAGAATTTTGCTGCCATATTGGTAAAGTCGTGTAGGATGCTCGTTCGGTATGCAAAGGCTGCTCGAATCTTAGCTCCCCGTAACGTCACAAACGTATTTCCGGGGGTTGCTTCAGGTGCGCGAATCCACCACAAATTTTTATGTTTTAAAAGTATATGTATAAAACGTTAATATGTATATTATAGTATGATAGCAAGAGAATATTTAATCTAATTATAAATTTGCTGAAAAAACCATAGGTTTGAGGCCTGATATAGTTAGGAATCAGCATTTAAAAAACCTTTGAAATTCACTGAAAACACCGTAGGTTTTAGGGGTGTTATAGTTAGCTGGACATTTCACTCGTACAAAACCAGTGAAATTCCTCCGATATAGTCAGTTGCACTAACTATAACTAGCGCACCCGCAATCCACTGCTGATGATGTCACATATTACATCATTCATGACATGGTCAGTGACATCACTGATGACATCTCAAATGACATCACTGATGAAATCATCCAGTGAATGTGGTTTGGTTTGATATTTAAATAAGTATTATATATATAGCAATGTGCATTAAAGACTGAGTGGATGTATAAATGTCTGGATGGAGAATCTAGCAGCACTGTGATTGACTGTCTAAGTGACTAATTTAAAGTGTTTCTCTAAATATATGATTTAGTTATTAAACTGTGTGAATATCTATATTACTCTATCTCTTGTTCCATAAACTACTACATAAGTTAGTTACCAGCTATTTGAAAGTCTATGGGCCCTATGTATCAAAATCCTGATTTGCGATTCTCAAATAGCGATTTTTTAGAAATCGCTATTTGAGAATTGCAAATCGGGATGTAGGTAAAAAATCCTAATTTTTCAGCGATTTCTTAATATTCATTAATTGCGATTAGCAAATTGCGAATCACAATTAAGGAATACTTTCCCATTCAAGGAGGCCCATAGGATTGAATGGGAAGTTATTCATAATTTGCGATTCGCAATTTAAGAATCGCAAATTGAGAATAATTTCAAGGGTGCAGGGGTGTCAAAAGGACACTCTGATGCACCCCTGAAAAAAGCATGGGTTCACCTGTGGCGCACATACATGCCCTAAGGGCATGTATGTGCTTCACATTGCACTTTGAAAAATGCAAAAAAGTGCATTTTTCGAAGAAATCGCAAATTACCACCAACTTGAAGTTGGTGGTAATTTGCGATTCCTTGAGGCCAAATTGCACTTTTTTGGTGCTTCTTACATTGCATTCAAGGAATCGCAAAATTTGTGATTCCGTAAATGTAATTGCAAAATAAGGCATCACAAATTTTGCGATTCCTTATTTTGCCTTAATACATACCATTTGGCAAAATTGCATTCGCAAACGTCCCAATTCTGCGAATTTAGGCCTTTGTGAATGCAATTTTGCTTGATACATATGGCCCTATATTACTTATTAATTAGTTAAGTGAGTATTTGTATGGGATAGTGGATGTGTGTGTAGTTGGGTGGGAGGTGTGTGACTGTACAAAGATGTGTAAATAGTTGATTTAGTAGGTATATGAGGTTAAGGCTGTATGTGGAAACAGTTGTTTGGATGAGTGAATGTTTTTATGGGTGTGGTGATAAGTAAATATATTCTCAATTATGCATGTCAAACAAACTAGAAATATAAAAGGCAGTGTATGTGACAGTTGTTGTATATAAATAAGTATACATAAGACTCACTGATAGTATGAGTGACTGTATTGAAAACTTTATACATGCAATAGTGATTTTATAACACACTAAGTATGAGTTACTATCTGAGTTACTATATGAATATTTGAAGTGGTGTTTGTATAAGTGTTTAGCTGAGTAAATATAAGTATGATCAATTATTTGCACAAGTGAGTAGGATGACTGCATAAGTCAATATGATGTGTGCTGGTGTGTAATGTCGATGTAGGTGTATAAGTATATTTAATAGTGTTCTATTGATCTTTGTTAGCATGTATGAGTGAATCTGTAGGTAAGTGTTTAGATGTGTGTGTAGATGTAGTAATCACTGGGTGGGTTTTTAGAAACTTCTATTGGTGTGACAATGGTTTCAAATATGGTACTTAATTTTTTATGAGTGTTGAAAGGTTATACTAGTATATGTTGAGATGTATCAGATTGTCACATGGATGATGTCATCAGTGATGTCATTTAAGATGTCATCAATGATGTCACTGACCATGTCATGATTATGTAATGTGTGACACCATCAGCAGTAGATTGCGGGCACGCTAGTTATAGTTAGTACCACTAACTATATTGGAGGAATTTCAATGGTTTTGTAAGTGTGAAATGTCCAGCTAACTTTTTCATTGAATTTCATAGGTTTTTTAAATGCTAATTCCGAACTATAACACCCCAAAACCTATGTTTTTTTCAGTGAATTTCAAAGGTTTTTAAATGCTAATTTCTAACTATATCAGGCCTCAAACATATGTTTTTTTCAGTGAATGTTGAAGGTTTCTTAAATGCTAATTCCTAACTATGACATGCCTGAAACCTATGGTTTTTTCAGTGAATTTCAAAGGTTTTTGTAGCGGGAATTCCGTTCTCCTACAGAACTGTGCATAGAGACCTGGAACCTCGGTGAATTAGGATGGCCCAAAACTCACCTCAGTACCCAAAATCCCCTTACCGAGCTAGCTACAGTGTCTCATTGGTCATAACAAACTCCCAATGCTTAGACAGACCAGAACATGAACTTAGATTACCTCAGGTATCGTGGAACACATGAACACTCTTTCGTTATATAATCATCACAAACCAGAACGTGGAGTAAAAGAGGACACGTGCATGTTTGAAATATTTATTTACTAATGCAAGGTTCTCAAATGCAGTATCTTATATAATACTAGCAAACATATTATAAGCAACAAAGTTATTAGCATAGTTATCAGTCCATAAAAGGCGAATGGTGACAGCATACTAAGATGCTGAAATGAATAGAAATTAACAACGTCTAATTCACACCCTCCCTATGTAGTATAGTATTTTATATCTATGAAGGTCTCATTTGGATTTTAGCAGGGTGGTCCCATACCTCAAAATCTCAGTGGCAGGAGGATCACATCATCTTTCACCAGCTCTCTGCATGCGAAGCACATCAAGTGTGTTCTTGTGCGTTCAGCACAACAATATAAAACTCGCCTAGCGCCAGATTTTGGCAGCAGCATGTGTGTTATGTCTATAGGGGTGCGAAGATCAGACCTTACAACAACACTGGGTTAAGTTATCCGTGTAGCCTTCAGCACTCACTGTGCAGACAGAGTGCAGAACAAAACTGATATCAGAGCAATAACATATTATTTCTCTAGTAAATCACGAAGCTCTTCTGGGTTGAAAGCTAAAACAACAATTATGTGTCGTGTGCAAAAGTGAAGCAAGAATGAAAACTGCGTGCAAACATTTAATAAACTCATGCTAACTTAACACAGTATGTAGAAAAGAAGTAGCTATATGACACCCCCCCCAATGATCAGAGCACTGTCAGAAATCATGTAAAATCAGAACCAGGAAGGGGTTTAACCCGAAAACAGAGTTCAATAATAATGAGCTAATCTATTCTCCAAACGTATATATGAAGGCCTATAGGGGCCAAGAGTAATTGTTCCAACCTTTGAAAATATAAGTCAATAGGTCTGGGACGTATAAAAAATGTTCACGTAAGAAAAAAAACACTGTCCAAAAATATAAACATGCACGTGCTGAAATAAGTTAAAAAAGTCCATGGCATCTCACGATAGAACTGAATATGCAAAATATGCATCCACAGCCTCCAACATGAAATCACTGTCATCATCCGAAAACAGTTCAGCCATCCAATTAAGTAGTGGGAAGGAACATACGTGCTGCTCCATCACTGGATCCTCTATTAACATCAGAGGACAACTCGGTGGGTTCTCAAGAGAGCTCCTTGCCAAGAACTCATGCGCTGCTGCGAGTGCATCCCAATGACCCATTAGTCCATGCATTGCTGCCAAGGCCATAATCCTTTCGCCAGAACAAACCAACTTGTGAGCAACTACGGGGCTCATCAGATGATTAAAATCGACGTCAGGAGACACCGTCAAGCAGAGACACAAATCAAGGGCCCAGTCGAAATCGCAGCTCAGGCAATGAAACACAGGCTGGACACATGTGAAATAGGAAAATTGAAACGATAATCCAAACGCCGTGCTTAAAGTCGCAAGCGGCAGGTTGCCGTAGTAATCAAGCATCCGGTTGCGCAACAGTGACAGGAGGGGCTCTTCTGCTCCTAATGCAGGATGGGCATCCAAGTTTAATAAAACAAAATATCACCAATACGCCTGCAGCTAAAGCCAGCAAGACAGGGAAGCCACCAAACAAACTCGAAAAAATAGAATGAAAGAAAGCAGGGATGACCCCAAATATTTTTCCAAATGAAGTCACAAGACCGCTGCTAACTAATTTAAAAAAGTGAGCAAGGCCGGAAGTGGAGGAGGCATTAAAGATTTGATGAACCAGCTCGCTGAAATGTAACGGTAAATCAGTATTTAAAAGCGCCTGCACTTCTGTGCGTGTGTTAGCTACGTGAAGGACAAATGTTTCTCGGGCCGAACTCAGGGCCACCTCTTTCTGAGACAAAAAGGGCTCTTATTCTAGTCATACCATTGAACTCTACCTTCAAGGTTGGGATGCGCGGCCAGATGGAAACATCTGAATTCCCATGCGATGGGTGGATACAGAGCGTTTTTGCAGCACACAACACGTTCCGATACAGTTACCACATAAGCGATACCAACAATTAAACCACAACACTCCTCGTTATTCAACAACAAATAACTACCATTTGCCAGAAGTGTAAACGTGGGAACAATTGCGGGAACAGGAGTCCCTTTTAACACACAGGCTAGATTAGGTCGTTCCTGGTTACAGGAATCATGTAACTGGATGTGCCTGCATATTAATGAATGGTCAGGGGACTCAGGGCATTCTTCCCCATTAAGATAAACTTCTTTACCGTCTTTCAGGCACCTATATGTGAAAGGAAGAGACCATGCCTCATGGAGGAAGGCACCACTTAACGGTTCATAACGCCCTATTGCAACATATCGCATACAATTAGTGAATTTGTACAAGGCGAATGGTAATGTAATTAATCCGTGGATAAGCCACGTTGCATCAGTGGCCTCAGCAACAGAGAACGGTAAAGATTCCAACCTCTCAATGTGTAACATGGAAAATGATGCATCACGCATAGAAAGCATGCGCTGTTTGTCAGTCAAATTAAACGGGGCAAAGAGGGAGGAAACATTCATGTAATTCTAGCGCACACGGCCAGACTTAAGAGTCTGCAGAGTCCACGCAAACTGCATTACAGAACGCAATTGATTCTGGCCATGGTATAAAACAGATACCACATCATTCACAATATCAACCACTGAAGAAACAATATTATTCAACGTGTATATGTGGGAAGAAAGCATGTTAATACTGTTATCGACAACTGCAAGCACCTTTTCTAGATTAGCTTGATTAATAGCCCTTAGGCGCTATGCAGCCTCAATTTGTGAAAGCTTCCAGATTTCATTGTAAACAGCACAAATCCAACGTTTAGATCTACCGCTAGCCGGGCCCTTTATAAAATCATTCAGATCCACATCATCAGTTAGCTTAGATAGATGTGATTTAACAGC
Organism: Lissotriton vulgaris; assembly: GCF_964263255.1. Taxonomy (NCBI): domain Eukaryota; kingdom Metazoa; phylum Chordata; class Amphibia; order Caudata; family Salamandridae; genus Lissotriton; species Lissotriton vulgaris. The sequence continues at coordinate 45,838 of NW_028246154.1, read as the reverse complement.
AGCTAATGTAGAATGTTGTAACCAATTCTGACATAATTTGCCGACTGAGTATGTTGTAACAGTGTGGTCAGGATCAAAACGTGGATCAGGCCTGACTAGTGTAAAACCTTCAGATAAACCCATAAAGCGACGCTGGCAAGAGTCAGAGCTTCTGTGCCACAGCAGCCAACCCTTTGGATCAAAACTGGATACATTAAAGGATGCATTAGGTAGTATTGTTTGCAACTCTCTAATGGAAAACTTTGTGAAATTATCCCAACCGGAATATTCTTCCAAATCTGGGACAGCAGGGGTATTTAACTTTTTTGAAGTAGCCAATCCAAAGCACGTTGTCTGAGAAATAGTAGAATTCAAAAACAACATGTGATTCTGGATGTGACATGCACAGTGCAAAGCCTCAGTGCCTTGTACCTGCCAACTTTTAGAATCCCAAACCGATTTAAGGTCAATGGTTTCCTTCCATAGCTTGTAGCCCTCTACAGCTAACTTTTCTAGAAAGGACTTAGAATACAATAATTTAGTATCGGTAAGTCTAACTTTGGACATGGGCTTCTGTGTCATCTTAAAATAAAAGGACTCAGGACTTGATTGATTAAAGTCGGTAAAGTAAATGTACTTCTTCAAAAATGTACTGGAGCTGCCTTGTAATGGTGTTGGGCAATGTTCCCACTGTGTGTAATTTACAGTACCCCTTCTGGAACTTGTTTTATGCAGAAAATGGTTACCAAAATGTTGAAAGCAAAATAAATCACCATAATTAGCAGACTCTAAATATAAATCTTCAGCATCAAAGGCAGCATAATATTTTAAATCAGAGAATAATGATTCTACGGCCTGAACATTCCAATCATCAGAATGTATGTTTTGTTTTACCACATCCCCCATGTTCACTCTCAGTACATTTGGGACATTAACCACTTCAGTGGGGCCATGAATTTGAAATTTAACTGCATCCCACACAATCCCATCAAGAACCGGCCAAGCTGTGATGTTAACAAAGTTCAAGTCTCTTTTCAGTCTGTGTGCAGAATGTGAAGAGGAAAAGGGAACCAAAGTTCCATTAAGATGCCGAGTGCATGTTCTCTCCTCGACATAGTGTCCATCCATGAGATGGAAAAAATAAAACACAAAACCAAATGACATAAAAAGGTATACTGAAAAAAGCACTAGCCAAATATATGTCCAAGGGGGAACCAAAAAATGTTTCTTGAATAAAGAGGAATAAATTGCACAACGTGAGGGTTTTGTCAAAGTCACTGAAGCAGAGTCAAATGAGAATCTGGAGTCTGTGGCCAAACGTGTGTGTAAGTCAGGCAACGATAAATCAGCAGGATAGGCATAATCAAGGTCATCAATGTTATTAACGGGGAAAGTGTTCAGTAAAGGATTGGAAATGACACGCATCTCGAGGGCCACTTCTGGCTCAGCAGCTGCAGTAATGGCCAAAACAGAATTTCTCACCATCGAAGGACAGGAGACTGCCGGTGTCATGCTATGAAGAATCGGCCACCCTGTGTATCTTGACATTGTCAATTGAGATAAACCTGTTTTCCTTACGACCTGGAAGTGGTGGTAATATGACTGTTCTTGTGCCCTTCACTCCAAGAACGGGGACCGGTGCTCGATAAGAAGGACCAATTCTTTCCTGTTATCGATCTTCTCTCGAACCAGTTCTCCATCTTTGGGTAGCCAGCCAACTACCGGGATTTGCAACGCATCATCCGATGTGGAGGGAAAATGTTCCTTTGCAAAACTGTCTCTGGTCTTTTGTAGATCCTGTAAAACATTGCAATGTTCATCTACGTCAAAGGCCGTGGCTTGAGCCATGCAGGCTAGACCATCGAGGTCAGGGACATACATCTTGATACCAAAGAGCATTTCGTATGGGGTGCGCCCACCCAGAGACCTTCTAGGGAGATTATTAAGAGCACGCTGCACACCATTGAGATGGGCCAGCCAGTTTCTGCCAGTGCCGATAACTTGAGCTGTCAAAGATTGCTTTAAATCACGGTTCATTCGTTCCACTACACTATTACCCTCAGGTCTGTATGGAGACGAAAACTTGACTTGGACCCCCAACGAAATCATAGCATCCTTATACGCCTTAGAGGCGAAAGCCGGACCCTGATCCGAATGGAAGGTACCACAAGCAAAAATCCCTACAAAGACACGCAAATCTCTTATAACAGTCCGTGAATCAGCGCTGCGATGGAATCATACCCACACAAAGCGTGTACATGAATCAACTGCTACTAAGATGTACTTATACGCAGTATCAGAAGAAAAAGGACCGCAGTGATCTAAATAAACGCATCCCAGTGGTTTATTAAAAATGTACAACTGTGTCTGTGGCGGACGCGCAGCAGTCGAAGGCTTGATCTGCTGGCAAACGTCACATTGAAGGACATAATCATGCGTGTGTTTGTACAGTCCCCACCACCAGAACCTCTGTTGTAGCTGAGTTACAGTGGCTGAGACGCCCGCATGCGCAGACGCCACACTTTCATGAGCCGCTGTAATCAATGTAGCTCTGCGATCCGAGTTGGGAATCAAACGTTCGCCAACATCAGGAATTTTCACATAAGGAACCTTATTGAGACTTAAGTGGTATGTGTACTTCGAAGGGAACCCCACAGGATATTTACCTCCCTTCTCAGTGGCAGCAACTGTCGCCAAGATGTCATCATCTATTTTACTTTTGGACCGTGTAACTGCTGCAACTAAATATTTAGATACTGCGGACTTCGCTGCTTCATCAGCAAGCGATTACCGACAGCGTGGACTCCCACACGCTGATGGCCGAGAGTATGAATCACAAACACAAGTGGCAACTACTCTTTAAGCTCAGCCACTCGGACCCAGATCATTTTATGTTTTATTGTGCCACCCTTGGAATCACGAAATTCATTCTGAATCCAAAAGATTAAGTTCTCATTGTAAGACTGGAAACAGTAGTAAGAATCACTTACGATAAGAGTAGTCACCCTAGGATCTGCGTACTCCAATGGAAGCATCAGAGCACGAAGCTCTGCTAATTGTGCAGTCTCCAAGTGTCTGCGTGTGCACGACACTGGACTTGAACTCATCGTTCACCATGGCACCGACCACAATGGCGCATGCGGAAACGTAGGCATGTTTAGAGCCATGTGCAACCTGCGCCGAACCATCGGTGTAAATGATGCAATGGAAATCCTCCAGGGGTTGCATTGCTAAAGGAGCTGGATGAACAAATTCATACTGTAAGTACTCCTGCGACCTTAATGTGGTGTCAAAAATGAACGTGACATCCTGAGATGACAAGGACGCTGCCCATTGAATCCACCGAGGGTGCAAAGGTTTAGAATTAGGTACACTGGCTTTTGTGACTGCCTCCAAGGCAGGACACGGGATAACAACCAACATGCGCTTTCCCTGTGACAGGGCACATTCCTTAAGAATAGCCATCTGCACGGCCGTCAAAACTTTCTCCACAGTGGAAAAGCGCAATTCAGCCGAAGTGTACAAGTGTGATTTGTAAGCAATAGGTACTGTGTCTCCTTCATTAAAAGTCAGGTACGTGAAACCTACCGTCCCAGGGATAATTCTTATCACCAGGTTGGCCTGATTATCACGAGTCAGTGAGAATTTAGAAGCGAGCAGATCAGCCTGCAAAGACTGCAGTATAGCCGAATGCTCAGGCAGCCAGAATGATTTGGAAAATGATGGTTGTATCAAAGCATACAAAGGCTTGATACGCTGGGCGTATTCCGGAATGTAAGTTCTCCCGAAATTCAAAAAGCCCAATAAAGATTTTAATTTTTTCAGTGTTGTCGGAGGGCGCAATTGTGCGCATTTCTCCAGGAAGTGAGGAGCCAATCCCTTTCCTTCATTGTTAAGCTCGTAGCCCAGAAACAACACTGTGTACTTTGCAATGTGCGATTTCGCAAAGTTGAATTTGTAACCTAAGTTTGCAAAGGTACAAATGATTCAGTTTACACGACACAGATGCTCCCAAAGTTCGTCGTCTGTGAGATATATGTCATCCACATACGAACAAGCACCCGGGTTGATTCTCTCCAAAAGAGAGACTATGCGGGCAAAAAAAATCCCAGGACTATTCTTGTAGCCCATAGGCAAACGCCAAACGTGTTTTTGGACCCCGCCACAAGTAAAGCTGGTCCATTGGGAACTCATAGCATCCAATTGGTGGGCAAAGAAACCATTAGAAATGTCAAGCGTGGTCTTAAACCGCTTACGCACAAGACTATTCACAAGAGCAGAGCCGTGAGTATTCTGTACTGCACAGTTACGGCAATGCGAGTTTAAATGCTGGTAATCCAAAACCAAACGATACGAACCGTCAGGCTTGTTTACAGTAAAAAGAGGGTTATTCATCAATAACACCTTGATATTCCAATTGTTCAAGGATTGCCGCGACGGAAGCTTTCGCTTCACGTCGTACAGGATATTGAGGTTGAGGCTGCGGCTGAGACCGTAAAGGAATCTCGTGGCTCGGGGACAATTTATCCGAACCACACTGATTGCGGTACACAGCCAGCACCAGAGCTAGAGCCCACTCTTCTGCAAAATGCAGTGCATCCTCTTTCGAGACTGTGTTCGCGAAACTGGGGAGGATTACCTCCTCCCCTCGCGGAGCTGCGAGCACAAAAGGTGGGGGCCAGTCAGCCTCCGAAAGCAAAATTTCATATGTAGACGAAAGATTTTCCCAAAATACCCCTTTTATGGTTTGTTGTATGTCACCTTCAATTAACAGAACAATTTCAAAAAGTGTATCACAGGAGCAACTCTGGTGTCAGCTGTTTCAATGACAACATAAGTATCAGTCGCTGTCACCTTCAGTAGTGGACGGAGCGCCTCTCTCACTATGGTAATCTCCGCCGCGCTGTCCAGCAAGGTCAGAGCCCACGTCAGATTCCGAAGCCGCGTTCTCACTATCTGGGGCATATCGATGCGCTGATAAGGCTGTGACTTTCTTCTTGGCAAACTGTGATCACCTAGGCGTAGAGCCTTCCTGCTTTTCTGCACCGTTCCTTGGGCGGGGCTGGTCACGTCCTTGCTGGCCACCCAGACCCCTGCCGCCCCCTCCCCCACCGGTCGTCAGAGCCGATGAGTCCTGAAAGGAATGAGGAGAGCGTTGGTCAGAAGCCTGAAATCGATCAGGAGTCTTAATCGTCGCGCGGTCGCGCAAGTCATAAACACGTTCCGACTGCGTAGGCAACGGAGACGCAGGGCGAGAAACCTGTGTTTGTTGTTGTTGTTGTTGCTTGCTTTGTTTCTGTTTTTTAGGCCAATTTTGTTTTTTGGACTTGGGCTGAACTTCCGTCTCCGAAGTTTGTCCCTGGGGCTGCTTTTTATCTTTAACAGAAAAAGGCTTAACACCCTTACTATTGCGACCCACTGTTTTATAAGCCGCCACAATAATCTTCGCTGTCGGGGTTTCTCGGCCTCGGGAAGCGCCGCCAACGCGTTAGCAACCTGAAAGTTCACTGCATCCCCCTTGACATTAGCAAGGATCAGATCGCAAACTACATCAAAGGTGCCACACAGGCGCATGCCCAACTCGACCACAGATTCCGGTCCGTGATCATCTTGAGCACGTTTAAGGACCGAAGACAGCACGGACATAGACGGGGTGACGTAGCACCGAGCGTAGACAGCCGCAAAAGTCTTACCCCAGGTCTCACAGTCAATGAGCTCAGGGGACAAATCCTTTGGCAAACTAAGCGTAAGAATCCGGTGTTTTTCACCAGGAGTCGTATTAGGAAATACAGCTTCCAGCTGGTCAAATTTCTCGGCCAGCCAGTAAGGAAAATCATCCTTTTCCTGGGGCTTCTTGCCCATAACAGCATTGACAATGACAGGACTGATTTTCAAACCACCCTGCCCTACCGGAAGCGCCACACCCCCCCCCCGGGGCTCCACCCAGAAGATTACGGCCCATGTAATGCACTAAGGCTCTAATCACGGCAATCGCGACTACATATAGTCGACGCAGTTCACCTAAGTTACAATTGCTGTGTAGAGGATGAGGAGTAAATCCAGCCAAAACAGGCCAACTAGCGCCTGGAATGGACAAAGGACCTAACCTCGGAGCGGTTAAAAAATGGGGTAGGGCGCCACCAAACCAAACTTCATGCTGCCAAACATCAATAGGTACTTCCTGTGCTCTGTACGGAGTATACTCATTAGGTACAACCGTGGGAGTGTACGTGTGGAAGACGCCTGAATTTGCGTCCACTGCCTGAAATGTCACCCACGAATAAAAGAGTTCGTAAGGGTAAGCATGTTCCACACTCACCACCATAATCACAGCCAAGCCTTCCAAAGGTACATTGTAAGCCCGCAAATGATCTCGCACTGCAATGCGACTATGCTACGGAATGTCCACTGCTTGGGCCATGACAGCACAGGAATGAGAAAAAACAAAGCAAACTTTGTAGCACAACTGGGTAGTAATTCAAGGAAACCGTTTTAGAAAGAATGAAGCTTGAAAAGATCTATTTCAAAAATAGGTAGGTTTTTCCGACACCACCGTTTTCCGGAAACGTCAGTGAAGGCGTTAAGGATTGAATGATATACTACTCGAGTGTCATGATATAAGGCCAACAACGTATGGGCGCCATGTAGCGGGAATTCCGTTCTCCTACAGATCTGTGCATAGAGACCTGGAACCTCTGTGAATTAGGATCGCCGAAAAGTCACCTCAGTACCCAAAATCCCCTTACCGACCTAGCTACACTGTCTCATTGGTCATAACAAACTCCCAATGGTTAGACAGACCAGAACATGAACTTAGATTACCTCAGGTATCGTGGAACACATGAACACTCTTTCGTTATATAATCATCACAAACCAGAACGTGGAGTAAAAGAGGACACGTGCATGTTTGAAATATTTATTTACTAATGCAAGGTTCTCAAACGCAGTATCTTATATAATACTAGCAAACATATTATAAGCAACAAAGTTATCAGCATAGTTATCAGTCCATAAAAGGCGAATGGTGACAGCATACTAAGATGCTGAAATGAATAGAAATTAACAACGTCTAATTCACACCCTCCCTATTTAGTATAGTATTTTATATCTATGAAGGTCTCATTTGGGTTTAAGCAGGGCGGGCCCATACCTCAAAATCTCTGTGGCAGGAGGATCACATCATCTTCCACCAGCTCTCTGCATGCGAAGCACATTAAGTGTGTTCTTGTGCGTTCAGCACAACAATATAAAACTCGCCTAGCGCCAGATTTTGGCAGCAACATGTGTGTTATGTCTATAGGGGTGCGAAGATCAGACCTTACAACAACACTGGTTTAAGTTATCCGTGTTGCCGTCAGCACTCACTGTGCAGACAGAGTGCAGAACAAAACTGATATCAGAGCAATAACATATTATTTCTCTAGTAAATCACAAAGCTCTTCTGGGTTGAAAGCTAAAACAACAGTTATGTGTTGTGTGCAAAAGTGAAGCAAGAATGAAAACTGTGTGCAAACATTTAATAAACTCATGCTAACTTAACACAGTACGTAGAAAAGAAGTAGCTATATGACAAATTTTAAATGTATTAATTGTTATATTTTTTTATGCTTATTTACTACATTTTTTACACTATTTATTTTTAGATATTGTATTTTTCAAATTACATTATAATTACATTATACATTACATTACAAAATATACCTTCTCAGAATGAATTACTTTAGTTTAAATACTTTGGAAAAAGGCAATAGGCTATAGTTGTTGCAAAGGGTAACACAATTTCAAATACAATGCAACAATGAGCGCAATGTGAATTTCTAGTTAAATGCAATTAGTTACTTTATGGATTACTTTTCTAACCACAGAACTGGATCCTAGATTCAGTCCTTGAACATATCCTGTAAACAGTTGAGTAAAAGCGTTTTGGAACAGTAGTGATTTTTAAGGAATATTGTTGTATTTTAAAAGTTGATACTTAGAAACTTGTTCACATAGAATTACCAATGTTATCCTACGGGAGGAAATTCACAGCGCCACAGAGCTGCGTTGTAGAGAGGTGTAAAAAGGGGCATGTACTCTGAACACCTGTCTGCAACACAGCTCCCTGGCCCATACTGGAGATACCTGTTGGGCTATTTGGCCCTCAGGGACCCTCAGTATTGAAAGAGAATTAATTCCCCAACTTAAAACACGCCACAGGGTGCTTTTGCACAGTGGTGAAGGAAGGGGGCGTGGCCTGAGGTGATATGTCTACAAACACACTCTGTGACGCGTTTTGAGTTAGAGAATTAATTCATCCTAAATCCTGTGGGTCACTTGGGGCCAACTAGCCCACCAGGTACCTCCAGTATGCACCAGGAGGCTGCGTTGCAGAGAGGTGTTCAGAGGCGATCCCCCTTTTTACAACACTCTGCAACGCAGCTCCGTGGCGCTTACTGGAGGTACCTGGTGGGCTAGTTGGCTCCCAGGGACCCTCAGGATTGCCAATAACGGAAAATATTTTCATCAGACAATTTCTGACCATACAGAAAAACACACCATTAGTTCCTCTAAGGATGGATTTGAATATCCTTCCTATTGCGGATCTTATTGCGACACGTCCGTTGCTTTATTGGTGGCGGTTGTGGAGTATTCCAGAGTTGTTAGCATTAGGGGCTGGTAGTATACCTTGGCTTTCATTTATAAGGGACTCCTTTAGGGCAATTTATAGTGAGAACCTATGGATGAATCCAGAAGTCTCCTGCCCAGCCATTTCTAGGAAAATTTTGGCTAGTGCACTAAAAGAGTATAAACTGACTAAAATTCTGCAGTCAGCTAATTCCGCGAGGCTAACCTATGGTTTACTGGATTTTAAGTGCCATTATGAGTTTGAGCAGAAGTTGGATTCTATACAATCGACATTAGCGAAAAAGTTGTTTTTACAATTTAGATATGGAACCATACCGCTATTTGCGACTACAAATAAGTGGGCGGGAGTATCCAGTGGTCTTTGTCCTGGCTGCCATGCGGAGGAAGAAACCATGGTTCATATAAGGCTTTTCTGCGGGGCATATGAACAAGCTAGGCAGAAGTGGATTATCCAACTTTGTAGGAACCTGGGTATTAGGAGCTATCTTGATTTTTTAGGATCCTAAAAACAGGCACCAACCCGGTTCGTGTGGTCACAGTATCACATTTTTGTTTGGTATGTGGTTAATGTGAAGGAACCTAATAAAAGTGGCGCAGACCACAAGTAATTTATAACACCCTTTCTTTTTATTTCTGGTACCATGACTAATCCAGGAATCCCTAATTTTAGTCTGAGGTGGACTAAGGCAACCTAGATTGAGACTTAGTAGCATGCACTTTGGGTTCGGATGTCGACCATGGGACTCTTCTTAGAATTTTATCAATTTTTATATTTAATTTATATTTTTATGGTATGTTTTAAGATCATGAAATTCCCATAATGATGATTTTAAATTTGTAATGAAATGTACTATTTTCCATTGTATGCCTAGACGCCAATGTAAGTTGTGATCTAGTAATTTTAATCCAGCCTGGATTTAAAATTGATGTAAATTTAATGTGCTTTTATGGATATAAATGGCCGCAATACATTTTGATTGATTGATAAATATTTTTTGGGGGATGGGGGCTTCCTTGCCCCCCTCCTGTGGCCATGCCAGTTATGGCTGGCCCAGGAACCCCATCCCCCGCGGCCGGCCTTTTTTTTTTTAGTTACATTTTGGGGAGGGGGTAGTGCCTGGGTGATTGGCGGAGTCCATGCTTACTGCATGAGTGATTGAAAAAGTGCATGGGTAGTGCCTGGGTGATTCCATAAGTTCAAGGGTAGTGCCTGGGTGCCAGGACGAGTGCATGGGTACTGCCTGAGTGATTGAAAAAGTGCATGGGTAGTGCCTGGGTGATTCCATAAGTTTGAGGGTAGTGCCTGGGTGCCTGAATGAGTGCATGGGTACTGCCTGAGTGATTAAAAAGTGCATTTGTAGTGTTTGGGTGATTGCATGAGTGCCAGGGTAGTGACTGGGTGATTGGAGGAGTGCATGGGTACTTCCTGAGTGATTGAAAAAGTGCATGAGTCGTGCCTGGGTGATTGCATGAGTGCAGGAATAATGTCTGGGTCATTGGAGTAGTGCATGGGTACTGCCTAACTGATTGAAAGAGTGCATGGGTAATGTGTGGGTGATTCCATGAGTGCAAGAGTAATGTCTGGGTGATTGGAGGAGTACACGGGTACTGCATGAATGATTGAAGGAGTGCGTGGGTACTTCCTGAATGATTGAAAGAGTGCATGGGTAATGCCTGGGTGATTCCATGAAGGCAGAAATAGTGTGTGGCTGATTGGAGGAGTGCATGGTTACTGCCTGGGTGATTGAAAAAGTGCATGAGTAGTGCCTGGGTGATTACATGAGTGCAGGTATAATGTATGGGTCATTGGAGTAGTGCATGGGTACTACCTGACTGATTGAAGGAGTGCTTGGGTAATGCGTGGGTGATTCCATGAGTGCAAGAGTTATATCTGGGTGATTGGAGGAATGCATAGGCACTGCCTGAGTGATTCAAGGAGTGCATGGGTAATGCCTAGGTGATTGCATGAGTAGAGGGGTAATGTCCAGGCGATTGGAGCAGTGCATGTGTACTGCCTGAGTGACTGAAGGAGGGCATGGATAATGCCTGGGTGATTGTGTCAGAGCATGGGTAGTACCTGGGTAACTGGAGAAGTGCATGGGTACTGCCTGAGTGAATGAAGAAGTACATGGGTAGTGTCTGGATGATTGCATGAGAGTCCGGGTAATTCCTGTTTGAATAAAGCAGTGCATGGGTACTGTCTAACTGAATGAAGGTGTCCATAGGTAATGCCTGTGTGATTGCAGAAGTACATGGGTAGTGCCTGTGTTATTGGAAGAGTGCATGGATAATGCCTGAGTGATTGAAGGAGTGCATGGGAAGTGCCTGGGTGATTCAAAGAGTGCAGGAGTAATGTCTGGGGGATTGGGGTAGTGCATGAGTACTGCCTGAGTGATTGAAAGAGTGCATAGGTAATGGGTGGGCGATTGTTAAGTGCATGGGCAGTGCCTGGGTGATTGAAGGAGTGCATGGGTACCGCCTGAGTGATTTAAAAAGTGCAATTGGTAGTGCCTGGGTGACTGCATGAGTGCAGGTATAATGTCTGGGTCATTTGAGTCATGCATGGGTACTGCCTGACTGATTGAAGGAGTGCGTGGTTAATGCGTTGGTGATTCCATGAGTGCAAGAGTAATGTCTGGGTAATTGGAGGAGTGCATGGGTACTGCCTGAGTGATTCAAGGAGTGCATGGGTGATGCCTGGGTGATTGCATGAGTGAAAGGGTAATGTCTAGGTGATTGGAACAGTGCATGGGTACTGCCTGAGTGATTTAAGGAGTGCAGGGGTAATGCCTGTGTGATTGCATCAGTGTATGGGTAGTGCCTGGGTGATTGGAGGAGTACATTGTTACATCCTTAGTGATTGAAGAAGTGCATGGGTAGTGTCTGAGTGATTGCATGACAGCACAGTTAATGTTTGTGTGATTGAAGCAGTGAATGGGTACTGTCTAACTGATTGAAGGAGTGCATAGGTAATGCCTGGGTGATTGAATAAGTGCATGGGTAGTGCCTGGGTGATTGGAAGAGTACATGGATACTGCCTGAATAATTGAAGGAGTACATGGGTAGTACCTGGGTGATTCCATGAGTACAGGAGTAATATCTGGGTGATTGGAGGAGTGCACGGGTACTGCCTTAATGCTTGATGGAGTGAATTGGTAATGCCTGGGTGATTGCATGAGTGCATGGGTAGTGCCTGGGTCATTGGAGGAGTGCATGGGTACTGCCTAAGTGATTGAAAACGTACATGGGTAGTGCCTGGTTAATTGATTAAGTGCAAGAGTAAAGTCTGGGTGATTAGAGGAGTACATGGGTCCTGCCTCAGTCATTAAAGGAGGACATGGGTAATGCCTGACTGATTGAAGAAGTGCATGGGTAATGCTAGGGTGATTGCAAGACTGTGTGGGTAGTGCCTGGGTGATTGCATAAGTTGATGGGTAGTGCCTGGGTGCCTGGAAGAGTGCATGGGTACTGTCTGCGTGATTTAAAAAAGTACATTGTTAGTGTCTGGGTGATTGTGTAAGTGCATGGGTACTGCCTGAGTGATTAAAGGAGCACATTGGTAATGCCTGGGTGATTGCATGAGTGCATGGGTAGTGACTGGGTGATTGAAGGAGTACATGGGTACTACCCGAGTGATTGAAAATGTGCATGAGTCATGCCTGGGTGATTGCATGAATGCAGGTATAATGTCTCGGTCATTGGAGTAGTGCATGGGTACAGCCTGACTGATTGAATGAGTGCATGGGTAATGTGTGGGTGATTCCAAGAGTGCAAGAGTAATGTCTGGGTGATTGGAGGAGTGCATGGGTACTGCCTGAGTGACTCAAGGAGTGCATGGGTAATGCCTGGGTGATTGCGTCAGAGCATGGGTAGTACCTGGGTGATTGGAGAGAAGTGCATGGGTACTGCCTGAGTGAATGGAGAAGTACATGGGTAGTGCCTGGGTGATTGCATGAGTGCACAGGTAATGCCTGTGTGATTAAAGCAGCGCATGAGTACTGTCTAACCGATAGAAGGTGTGGAGAGTTAATGTCTGTGTGATTTCAGAAGTGGATGGGTAGTGCCTGGGTGATCGGAAGAGTGCATGGATACTGCCTGAGTGATTGAAAGTGTGCATAGGTAATGGCTGGGTGATTGCTTATGTCCATGGGTAGTACCTGGGTGATTGAACAAGTGCATGGGAACTGCCTGAGTGATTAAAGGAGTGCATGTGTAATGCCTGGGTAATTGCATGAGTGCTTGTGTAATGTCTGGGTGCTTGGTGGAGTGCATAGGTACTGCCTGAGTTATTCAAAATATACATGGGTAGTGCCTGGATAATTGCATGAGTGAAGGAATATTGTCTGTGTTATTGGAGGAGTGCATGGGTACTGCCTCAGTCTTTGAAGGAGTGAATGGGTAAGGCCTGAGTGATTGAAGAAGTGCATGGGTAATGCCTGAGTGATTGCAAGACTGCATGGGTAGTGCCTGGGGGATTGAAGGAGTGCATGCATACTCCCTGTATAATTGAAGAAGTACATGGGCAGTGCCTTTGTGATTGCATGTGTGCAGAGGTAATGTCTGGGTGATTGGAGGAGTGCATGGGTACTGCCTGAGTGATTAAAGAGTGCATGGGTAATGCCTGGGTGAATGTAAGACTGCATGAGTAGTGCCTGTGTGATTGAAGGAGTGAATGGGTACTGCCTTGGTGATTGCATGAGTGCAGAGGTAATGTCTGGGTGATTGGAGGAGTGCATGGGTACGGACCTAGTGATTGAAGGAGTGCATGGTTACTGCCTCAGTGATTAACTGAGTGCATGGGTTGTACCTGGGTAAGTCCATAAGTGCAGGCGTAATGTCAGGGTGATTGCAGGAGTGCAAGGGTACTTCCTGAGTGATTGAAAGAGTGCTAAGGTAATGCCTGGATGATTATATAGGTGCATGGGTAGTGCCTGGGTGATTACATGAGTGCAGATGTAATGTATTGGTGATTGGAGGAGTGCATGGCTACTGCCTGAGTGATTGAATGAGTGGATGGGTAATTCCTGGGTGATTGTATGAGTGTATGGGTAGTGCCTGGGTGATTGGAGGAGTTCATGGGTACTGCCTGAGTGATTGAAGGAGTGCATAGGTGATGCCTGGGTGATGGCATGAGTGGAGGTGTCATGTCTGGGTAATTGGAGGAGTGCATGGGTAGTACCTGAGTGATTGAAGGAGTTCATGGGCAATGCCTGTGTGATTGCATGAGTGCAGGGTAATGTCTGGGTGATTGAAGGAGTGCATGGGTACTGCCTAAGTGATTGAAGGAGTAAATAGGTATTGCCTGGGTGATTCAATATGTGCATAGGTAGTGCCTGGGTAATTGGAAGAGTGCATGGGTACTACCTGGTGATTGCATTAGTGGATGGTAGTTGCTTGGGTGATTGCATGAGTACAGGTACAATGTCTGGGTCATTGGAGGAGTGCATGGGTACTGCCTGAGTAATTGGAAAATTGCATAGATAATGCCTGGTCGATTGCAGAAGTGCATGGCTACTGCCTGAGTGATTGAAGGAGTACCTGGGTAATGCCTGGGGGATTGCATGAGTGCATGGGTTATGTCTGGGTAATTGGAAGAGTGCAGAGTTACTGCCTGATTGATTGAAGGAGTGCATTGGTAATGACTGGATGACTCATGAGTGTAAGAGTAATGTCTGGGTGATTGGAGGAGTGCATGGGTACTGCCTGAGTGATTGAAGGAGGGCATGGGTCATGCCTGGATGATTGCATGAAAGCAGCAGTAATGTTTAGGGGATTGGCAGAGTGCGTTGGTACTGCCCGAGTGATTAAAAGAGTATATATGTAATGCCTGTGTGATTGCACCAGTGCATGGGTATTGCCTTGATGATTGGATGAGTGCATGGGTACTGCCTGACTGATTAAAGAAGTATATGGGTAGTGCCTGAGTGACTGCATGAGTGCACAGGTAATGTCTTGGTGATTGGAGGAGTGCATGGATTCGGTCTAACTGATTGAAGGAGTGCAAAGATAAATGCCTGGGCGATTGCATAAGTGCATGGGTAGTGTCTGGGTGATTGGACGAGTGCACGAGTAATGTCTGTGTGATTGCATGACTGCAGAGGTAATGTCTGAGTGATTGCATGAGTACAAGTATAATACCTAAGAATTAGAGGAATGCATAGGTAATGCCAGGGAAATTGTATGTGTGTAGGGGTAATGTATAGAGGATTGGAGAAGTATGTATGTAATTCCTGGGTGATTGGAAGAGCATATAGGTGAGTCTGGGTGATATTATAAGTGTATGGGTACTGGCTATGTGATTGCAGAAGTGCAGAGATAGTGCATGGGTGAGTGGAGGAGTGTGGGGACAGTGCCTAACTGTATAGATAAATGCATGGGTAGTGTTTAAAAAAATGGAGAGCACAGTAAACATCATTGTAAACATTAGTTCATATTATCCTGCTTATTACAGTATTTCATCTTACCTTTCTTATTAAAGAAGATACAAAACTCAGTGGAACTATTTTACAGTGGTTTTGTTGAAAAACTGAATTTAAAATCCTTTCAAACTTTAGTATTACCTTCTGTAAAAAAACGTGTTATTGCATATAATATTATAGTTTTAAGAGCAGAACATAATTTTTAAATTATATAACATATTCAGTTTCCCTTTTTTGCTGTTCTCAGTTTCTACTGAATTTAAACCATACAACAGTGCTATAAATGCGGATCATCATATAACAGAGGGGAAAACAATTCAATAAATAAGAATGGAAAAAAAACAAATTGCGTTGAAAATATTTACAAGTGCAACTATCTGTTTACCAATCTACAGTTTGTAAATTACATTCTTCAACAACATTAAACATTTTACTTCTCTCAAGTACATTTTGTAAAATATACACTCTCATTTACATCGCGTATAATATAAAGATCAAATATATACACCACTTCTTTCAAACACAATTATGAAAATGCAATAAGAATTGCGATTCTCCTATTAACATGACCAGAGAATCTGGATTTCATTAAAGACACTGAGACTAACATTATGTATCAATCCTTTAATGCAACTCACAAACAGCCGCTTACATCATAAAGATAAGAATAAGAATGTGATGCCAGCATAGCAACAATATAAGGCATGAGCAAGAGCAGAGCTGCCTCTTTTAAATGTAATGAAGCAAGGAGAAAGTCAGCAAAATCAAGGTGCAACTTGGAGCAAAAGGCGATGAAGAAGCTGAAAACTAAGGAAGGAAGTGAAGGTAAATCCATGAAGATCCGTTAGTTCGAATTATCTGAAAATAAAGTGAAGAAAATCAAAAGATTGAAAGAAACTTGCAAAACTTGAACATGAAGAAATAACAACATATGAAATGCAAATAGTTAACAACATCATCAAATGAAGTGCAAAAAGTTAACAACATCATATGAAAAGCAAGGCAAAGAATAGATTCTCTGTCCAAGGGAAGCCGCATTTAAAAGAGGCAGCTCTGCTCTTGCTCATGCCTTATACATTGTTGCTATGCTGTCATCACATTCTTATTCTTATCTTTATGATGTAAGCGGCTGTTTGTGAGTTGCATTAAAGGATTAATGCATAATGTAGCCTCCTTGTCTTGTAATGAAATTAGCAACTACAATAATCCAAACAGTAATTGTTCACATCTTCCCAATAGGCGGAATAATTTTTCAAAAATCATTTGCATGAAATTATCCAAAATAAACTTGTTAATTCATGTTTACATCTTCCCAATAGGAGGAATGATGTTTTTAAAACCTTTGGCATCAAAAATATCAGATATGACTTTGGTAATTCATAAGGCACCCAACATTTGAATTCCAAATGGACATCATTACAATGAGTCCATCCTTTGTTGCACTTTAAATACTTAGTATAGTGTCCAGATGCTGCAGTAGGCTGATCATGAAAAAATAGCCATTGCTTCAAAAGTTCTTCCTGAAATTGATACTTGACTTGCCACAAAGTTTTTAATTTTGGTTTCCAATTTTCTTCCATCTGCTCTACAAAGTTGCAGCATTAAAATGACATATTGTCCAAATATTTCTATAAATAATGTTGACAACATTTTTGATTTGCAATGAGAACATTTCATATCTTGATCAGTTGTTTTTACTAATTTGTTAAAAGACACTGTTTTACAATCTTGTATCGTCAAATATATGAATCGCTCAGTGTCTCTATCAGTGGTCTAAGAAAATGAACACACTTCACATTTATGGACATAGGGATATACGCAGTTGGCACATTACATTCTGACTGTGGCCTCAGATTTAGCTCTAGGGGTTACAAGGAAGACATGGAAGGTTTGAATGTAGCATTGCAATACTCCTCTTTGTACCATTCTGACAGAAATGCGCTAGTGGAGAGGAAAAACCAGGACTTACAGCAGTCTTTAACAGCAAGAGTATTAGGTTTGGATGGTAGCATGGTCAATCACCTATATGGGGTACAGCGTGCCCTCACTAACATACCAAGAATTTCTCAAGGGGGTGTCACTCCCTATGAAGTCCTATTTGAGACAAGAAAGTGGTTACTTGATCTGGTTATGAAGTCACAGTAGCGGATGAAAAACCATTTGACATCAATAAACCTCCGGCTGTTTTACAGGATCAGAATGAATCCAGAGCACTACTAAGAAATGTGCAAGTAAAACGGACCACCACTGGGGAAGTCAAATCCATCATGGCAAGACCGGTCTGGGTCCCAAATCTCGGTAATCTGGTCAGAGAAAAGATTGAGGACAAGAAATTATTTGGGTCATCCTACAGAAAGCCTGTACCTGTCCTGGGTGTCGAAGGAACAAGAACAGTACTTCTTCTGCCTCTTGCCGGCAAAAAAGAAAATAGATTTGTATCCATTGATCTGATTGATACTGAATGGAAGGCCTCGTGGGCTCCTGGGTAGTCAACGCTCTCCTCTCACTACTGACAGGAAGTTCAGACAAAATGACTCATAACATTCGAAGAGTTACCAATTCGAAGTAATAAAATCTCCAACAATGAAAAGGTACTCGTTCCTCTGGAAACAGAATTTCAAACTACAAATGAAAGACAAATATCAATTCAGCCTACCACAGATGTCTATATCAATATGCCTCAACAAGAGACACCTGCATGTTCAACACAACCTGCAGAGCTACCAAAGATTGATCATACTGTATCTGGTTTCTTCATCGATTTTGATACCTTCTCTCTTGATCCCGTTGAACCTGAGACAGCACCAGCTCCAGTTTCCCATAAGCAACAATTTAGTGAATTCTACACTTTCCTGAAAAAGACTTATTTAGTATCACCTTGGCTCCAGCTCTGGATCATAACTGGAATATCATTTTTTCTGTTCTGGATTGGCCTAGTAACTGTCTTTTGCTTAATTGTGAATGGAAATGATCTCCCAAAACGCTCTGCAGTATCTAATAAGAACTTGATCCTGAAACCTCATACATCATCTCATCGTGAACAAAGAGACTTGTTTTCCGTGAATATTACAGCTGTTCCAATTCCTATAGAATAGTTTGGGACAAGGTTGATTATGATGTATTTGGCCCTACTGAACTTTTAAAAATACCACATGTATTTAAAATATCTCTCAATGATATCATTACTGCCAGTACATTTTCCGATGATTGGGATTTTGAAACTGTAAATAATATGTTGGGAGCATTGCCCAACACCGCCAAAAGTTATTTTGAAAACATTTGCACAGAAATTCTCATATTTTTCAGGGTTTAACACTTCTGACCGGACCTCATATTACATTAAGGTTGCATGTACACCTACACAGAAAAATATGTTGACAAACACCAAACAGATGTATTCTTCATCTTTAATTTCCCAACTGACCTCAAACTCCACTTTGAAAATCACAGACCTCGGCTATCAGTGGTTTCCTGGCGGATCTGGAGGCCCTTCAGCTGACCCAACTTGTCACTCAATCTACACATGTGGCTGGTCACATTTTGGACCCGTTTTTTACTAACTTACCGGATGTCCAAGTTTTGGCTATTTCTCCAGTGGGCTGGACTGATAATTTTTTGGTGTCCGTCTGGCTACCTCTCCCCGAAACCCCCATTATTCCATCTCCTAAGCGGATCCCTCGGCGGCACTGGAATAAGCTCAGGCTAGAGGACCTACATTACATCATGGCTGAAGAGCCACTAGGCCCTCTGCTCAACGTCACCTTGGGCTACGACCAATTCTGCTGCTGGATTACCAAGGCGCTCGACATATTGGTGCCTATCATCTCAAGTAAATCCAGCTCCAGGCAGTTGAGTCCTTGGTATGACAGTGCCCTCCGCGCTCTGAAGGGTTCATGTAGACGGGCAGAAAGGGAGTGGCGGAAGACGTATGATGCCGTAAAAAAACCGCGTATTTGGCTTCCGTCAAGCTCTACCATCGAGCTATTTGTAGAGCCCGTGCAGCGTTCTATGCGACGGAATTCCGTAACAGCCACAATCCATCGAAGACCATCTTCAAAGCCCTCAAAAAATCTGATGGCTAAGAGAGCAGTTTCTGCAAGTGGACGGCTCTACCTCCCATTGTGAGACCTTGGCCGCTTTCTTCTTGGAGAAAGTTAAGACCCCAGTACGACGCTGCCACTCATTCCTCTGAATGGCCCTCGCATCTGCCCGGCATTACACTCTCTCCCTACTCTTTTCTGGGATGGGTTTGTCAAGTTGGCACAACGAGTCAAGTCCGGTTCTCCTGCGGACCCGCTCAGACCTGCCCTCTTTAGAGATCCCTCTTTTCAGGGGCGCACTGTAGTGTGTTCACTGATTAACCTTTCCTTGACTTCTGGTACGGTTCCTGCCAAGTGGAAGCAGGCGGTGGTTTCCCCGATCCTGAAAAAACCATCATTGGATCCTTTAAAACCGGAAAACTACCGCCCGATTTCATTGCTTCCCTGGCCGGCCAAAATCATGGAGGCTCACGTCAACCTGGCTCTATCCGAGCATATGGCCCGGGCCAATGTCCTCAACCCTACGCAGAATGGGTTCCGTGCTGGTCACAGCACGGAGACCGCCCTTCTGGCAATGGTAGAACATCTGCGGAGTGTGTTGGATGCAGGTCAAACGGCAGCGCTTATTTTATTAGACCTTAGCGCTGCCTTTGACACGGTGTCCCATCGCATCCTTCTGCACCGCCTGGAGGACATTGGCATCTGTGGCTCTGCTCTGCAGTGGTTCCGTTCCTTCCTTAGCGATCGCTCCTTCTGTGTTGCCACCCCTCCTTTTCAGTCCAAATTCCATCAGCTGGACCTGGGGGTCCCTCAGGGCTCCTCGCTGAGTCCCACACTTTTCAATCTCTACGTGCGGCCGCTGGCTGATGTCGCCAGGCAGTGGGGCCTAACCATGGTCTCGTATGCCGACGACACGCAGCTAGCGGTCACGATCAGCGGGGATGCCGAACAGGATGCCCCCAGGTTCCGAGATGGGCTGAGAGAGGTGGCCAGCTGGATGAATAACAACTGTCTCCAGCTGAACGCGAAAAAAACCGAGGTGATGATCGTTGGGAGGGGAGCGGATCGCTGGGGGGACATCTGGTGGCCTCTGGAGTTAGGGCCGGCCCCTACACCAGTGATGGAACTCAGAAACCTGGGAGTGTGGCTAGATCACACCCTTTGCTTCACTACCCACACTAAGAGAGTGGCGGCATGCTTTTTTGGGGTCCTGCGTGGGCTAAGGCCGGTGCTCAAATTTTTTGATGCTCCAACGAGACAGTTGGTTATCCAAGCGACGATTATCTCCCGGCTGGACTATGCCAGCTCGCTCCTTCTGGGAGTTAACCAATCTGAGATCGTTCGCTTGCAGCGCGTACAGAACGCGGCTGCGAGAGCAGTGGTGGGTCTGCCGAGGTCCTGTCCCATTTCCAATACTCTGCGGTCCCTACATTGGTTACCGATCAAAAGTCGAATCCACTTTAAGGCCCTTAGCCTTGCCTTTAAAATTTTAAAAGGATCGGCACCTGAGATCCTCAATAATCTCTTATCCGCCTATGTCCCGACTCGCTCTCTCAGATCTCTTGGGCAATCCCTTGCGGTTATCCCGCGTTTCAGGCTTAGCCGGATGGGCGGTCATTCTTTTCGTGTGAGAGCTGCAGCTCTCTGGAACTCCCTCCCTTTGGAAATCCGCCTGTTAGAGGATCTATTAGCATTCCGTAGGGCCGTGAAAACTCACTTGTTTTAATTTCTCTTATACTGACTTCTGCACTTTCTGTTTCCTTTTGCGTTGTGTTATGTTCACCTTTTCCTTGCGCCAGGACGCTCCTTAGCTGGAGCATCTGTGCGCAAAATAAATGATAATAACATAACATAATAACATAACTGTCTGAACAGGGTTTCGACTTATGGAAGGACACTATAGACCCCAAATCAGTCTGGGGTTCAAAAGAATCGAAAGTTCAGGGAACAGATGCACGATTTAGAGTGTGCCTCATTCCGCAACAAATAATATTTCTGAATGACACTGTGCAACAGACTTCCTACCTTGGCTTACCTTGGCTTAGCCAAGAACAAGAATTTGAACTCATCACAGTTTCCCACCCCTTCACACATCACTATTACATCACATGGAGGGGATACAAGAGATAACATTATGCAGTACAATACTTCAGACCCCAATTGGAAGGGATGGCTAGTTTGGCCCACAGACACAAACAGATGTTAATCAAGATTCAGGGGTACAACAGGAGAATTTAGTATGAATAGGCAAGACCCACGATATGTGCTAAGAGAACATCCCGGTGTAGTTACTTCATACAGTGTTGTGAAGTTGTGCCTCGATTGGCTAAAAACCTCAACACTGTCCCAGGTGAAACAGCACTTATCCCTATTCTCAGATGAAGTGGATTTAAGGGATTTTTTACTAGGTTCCTGAAAGCCACATAATAAACATTTCTATTATGCTGTTTATAATGAACTCTGGAAAATATCTCAACATGAATCTGCTGAGAGACTTAGTAAAATGCATAGAATTATCCTAGAAAAGGCATTAGTTGTAGTTTACAAAGGTATGACTACATTAACATCCAGGATTTATTCACTGGGCAACATTGTATCTTCTGCTATTTATACACAGGAACAGGACTTGTCCATATTACAACAAGGAAAATCTCAACTACGTTATATTATGTTATTAAACTGGACGCTGCTGTCCAGGTTATGTGCCTTGGTGATTTATCAACAGTACGTTTCTACTTTTAGTGTACTATCTAACTGAAAAAGAAATTACAGTAGCATAAAGAGGATCAAAATATACAATGCTGCGTATTGAAAAACTCGACAAGTTACCTTTCACTGTGGCAGAGTCACCACCCACAGAATGGTTAATTCATGGCCATATAAAACTACCGTTCACAACTTTCCAGTTTCAGTATTGCCTAGAAGGACACCAGGCAGGCAGATGGGTAGGGAATTAATCAATGAAACTTGGGAATTGCGTACAGATTTCGATGCAGGAATGGGAACACAGAAGTGTTCCTTAGCAGTACCAACTGCGAGAATTCATTAAGTAGATCTCTCACCTGCCAGGATATCATGTTTCATGGGGCCTGCAATGGTTCAGTTGCTAACTTATCCTGCCACTTGAAAGTTTCCCCAGCTGGTGTGATTAATCCCGTATTTGAGTGGGAGTCACTAGAGGCTGAATGATCAATGTTGTTGTGGAATTCTCTCGGGCATCGAATATCTTGTCACTGTAAGCTGCAGGGTTACTTGCTATATAGAAGTATTGTTTCCACCAACCCACACAATCAGGGAGGTGCCAATATGGCCTTTATTGAATGTTTCCTTTACACGGTTTGATACTTTGAGCCGAATGAAAGCCATGTTTTTACAGCAATCCGTGCCCTTAACCTCCGCCTGAGAAACTTATGATCGTCAGTTTGCAAGGTCCTCGGCCGAGATACTGGCACTGATACGAACAAACTGCCCTTTCCATTTTACAGAAATGGTACAACGTATCTTTAACAAGTATGATACAACAGGTATTGTCCAACTATTTAAGACCATAGTTTCTGGGCTGTTAAGCACCTTTCAGACAATCCTTGGAGTTGTTCCCAACTTTATACACTCTGTATTGGAAAGCATTTTTGGAGGGTTTCTGCTGATCCTGTTTCTAATAGCAGGTATCCTGATTGTACTTTTTCTGTTATGCAATGAACTTCCTAGTCACCAAGGAGATGGAACGTATGCTATTGGAGCGCTGATACCGTGATCGCATGGTAGTCCATCCGGGCACACCTTGTCTTCAAGAACTTAGCAGCTTTTATCATTTAGACCAGTCTGGTTAGACTGTATTCTGCCTGTCCTCCGATGCCTGTACTGTGGACAAGAATGAGTGTTGGATCTCTGTCTAACACTTCCAACAATTGCGCCACCGGACATTGATGCTTTACTGGACCCAATAACGGCCCATGTTCTGCAGTGTCCTCAGCCTATCCCAGTGTTGATGTCTGCATTCTTAGAGCCACCACAGGATGCTTCAGCTCCTGTTGGGAAGGATACCGGCTCCCAACAAGTACTCAGGCCTCGGATGACATTAGTACATCCCCAGCAGTGGCTAAGGTGTATACAGAGGAACATCTGTGCTTGATTGACCTGATCTGCGAGGTGTTGCAGGGACAGTCATCTGCGATTGCAGGCAACAGTGATGTTGCAGCTCCCAGCTAGGAAACATAAACATTTGGCTCATCGTGTGTTGGGAAAATTCGTCCTTTATACGAACTTATTTTATGTACAGACTTCTATCGCATGCACTATTTTTCCCTTTTTAAAGCATTTTTTTAGAAATTTTACTTTTTTAAGTATTATTTTTAATGGACTTGTTATATCTTGAGTTTCCCTGCTGCTCAGCTGGTATGCATGTCATATGGAATGTTGGATGATTGGAATGTGAGTAGCTTATGAATGTCAGTTGAGTGAGGGCTGAGCAGCAGGACAGCTGCTCCTGATGGGGTTTCTATTTTCTATCTTAACATCTTAATTAATAAAGTAACTGAAGAATCAATCCTGGAGTATTCATCTTCTTATTGATTACAACATTTTGGCGACATTTTTGGGACTGCTCTATAAAGAATCTACGCGTGCAACTTAAAGGAAGAAGATTATTTCACACTGTAAACAAGGAGAGAAGAAAAAGGAAAAAAAGAAACGGAATCAGAGAGGTGCTGTTAAAGAGGAGTAAGGATAACTCGAGGTAAAAGACTTTGAATTTGAATAAGAGTGTGTGTGTAACACTGTCTGGCAAACAAACCGCATGAGTGACCCGGACATCGGTCACCCCGAAGCACAGGTTTGCCAGACTCATGAGAGTAATTCGAGCCAAGTGGAAATGTTTATGTTGACTCCGCGTGAACTTTCAGTGTTAATCAAAGTGATTAATGCCAGCAGCACTGTTTGAGAGAAAAGTTTGAGTCACAGAGAATTATTCGGGGGCATAAAATCGAGCCTCGGTGGAGTGCGATGGGTTTTTGACAACTGATGTGTGATTCCTGAATATTTGAGGAATAGAAAAGAAAGCGGAGTTCGGGGGCAGGAAATCGAGCCTCTGTGGGCCTGTGAGGTCGAGTCACGGTGTTGAATGGATGTTGATTGCCAGCTGCAGTGTCGTGCCAATGTAGGATCGAGACTTGGGGAGTGAAGTGCTACTCAATGGGAAGTGCAAATATCAGCGCATGAGGTGGCTACAGCTTGGGTGTCACGCGATGGGAAATGCGTGTTTGGAGGTGGTAAATGCGCTACTGGAAATGCGCAACATATACATTTTTTTTTAATTGCCATTTTAAACACTGTAGGCGAACTGCGCAACGCGTAACTGTCACTTTCAAAGGAGAAGGGCTCGAGGAACGCGAGCAACCTACCTCTCCTTGTGACGTGCTCCCTCCTTAGTCTGCGCTTGCACGTTTAAAAGCGGTGACGTGCCGAGAGCCGTCCAGCCCTACGCAATATGCGTGCCTTCATTTCAGAACTGTCTTTGTTTGGGAGCGTTACCACGGCTACGTCTCTTGAGTTCGTGAGGAAGTTTTAATGGCTATATGCCCAGAAGGAAACTGATTTGAGTCTGGGTTGCTATGGTAGCCGTTTGGAAATATTCTCTACTTTCGGAGCCAAGCTGTAACCAGTATTGTTCAAAGGTCTCAGGAACAGAGGCTATTCGGAGGTTGCTGATCGACTTACATTGAAGCAGAAAGACGCTCAGTGGTTATTGGCACAGCGTTCAGGATCGATATAAGCCTTGTTAAGAAGTAAAAAGGAAAAGTATTTGGTATCCCTGAGCTGCGATCGGCGTAAGAAGACTATGTTTCTAGTACTTGTGGTGGCTCTGAGAGTCTATGTTCAGGGCTATGTTTGAGATCAAGAAAGGCTTTTAAGCATGGAGACGTGGTGGAAAAGCCAATATATAGTTCCCTGAACTTGTGTACTATTGTACTATTCTTAAGTGTTTTTTTTTCATTTTTTTTTACACCCTTATTTGTGTTTGTGTATAGGGAGACTGCTGTATAGTCTTATTTATGAGTTTGGTTGGTTTGGGTGTAGGTTTTCGATTTACCAAGAGCTCTTCCACACTGGTGGTGTGTGTGAGTTGGCGTCAGGGTTGTTAGGCCACTCATTAGCTCGTGTAGGAAGTGGTTATGCTGTATATGGTCACTCCTTGGTTGTGTTGTTTGGGTGTCGGTGATTATTTTGCCTAGTGTTGTTTCACGACAAATGTTGTGTGTGAGTTGGTGTGTAGTGGCAAGGCCACGCATCAGTTCATGTAGGAGGTCAAAAGAGCTGTTTCACGACAAATGATCAACAAGAGCTGTTCCACACTGGTGGTGTGTGTGAGTTGGCGTCGGGGTTGTTAGGCCACGCTGTATATGGTCACACCTTGGTTGTGTTGTTTGGGTGTCGGTGATTATTTTGTCAAGTGTTGTTTCACGACAAATGATCAGCAAGAGCTGTTCCACACTGGTGGTGTGTGTGAGTTGGCATCAGGGTTGTTAGGCCACTCATTAGCTCGTGTAGGAGGTGGTTATGCTGTATATGGTCACCCCTTGGTTGTGTTGTTTGGGTGTTGATGCTAATTTAACAAGAGTTGTTCCATAACTAGTGTTGTGTGTGAGTGTGTCTAGATGTTAGGCGACTCATTAGCTCATGTTTGTGGGGGCTATGTGGTATATGGTCACCCCTTGGTTGTGTTGTTTGGGTGTTGATGTTTATTTCAACCAGTTTTGTTCCCAATTGGTGGCGTCAGGTTGTTGAGCCACTTATTAGCACGTTAACAAGTTGTTTGCCGCATATGTCCAGCTTGTTGTGTGCACGTGTGGTGCTGAGGTGTGCTTGATGTGTGAGTGTGGTTTCCCGCAGTATGGATGAGTTATGCGAGCGTTTGTTCTTAGTCTATGGTGTGCGCGTTGTTCCTGATATTTGTTGCGTTAAGTTTGTTCCTTTGTGTCTTTCTTGTTATACTGGTCTGGCCAACTTGTATAATTAGTGGCATAAGGATGTAGGATGAAGATAGTTGTTCATTTCAGGAAGTAATGCGGAATCCTTTTTGGACTGTAGTGTGCGGGATGTGTTAAAATATTTTGTTTGTGTTGTCCATTTGTACTTTGGTGCATTGTTTTAATATCTTTGACTATGTGTACTAGAGTGCATTTTATTGACAACTATTTTATTGCTTTATGCAATTGTACCCATAACGAAGGGAGATATGTTATATCTTGAGTTTCCCTGCTGCTCAGCTGGTATGCATGTCATATGCAATGTTGGATGATTGGAATGTGAGTAGCTTATGAATGTCAGTTGAGTGAGGGCTGAGCAGCAGGACAGCTGCTCCTAATGGGGTTTCTATTTTCTATCTTATTATCTTAACATCTTAATTAATAAAGTAACTGAAGAATCAATCCTGGAGTATTCATCTTCTTATTGATTACAACAGGACTCATTAATAATTGCGTACCACGTTTTGAGGTAGGTAGATTTTTTAGTATGTCGTCCAGTCGGATGAGGAGTGGGTGTTATGTTCCATATATTTACCCTGATATAGGCTCAGGTAGTCACCTAACCTTTCACCTATATTCTCCCCTACCATTACACTGCCTAACTGTTCTTAGTACTGACCTTTTGACTAGTTACAGTAATGTCCAAAGATGACATGGGGTTTTCTCCGAATACTTTAAGCTTCATTCATTATGCATGAGGATTCTTGGAACCACAGCAGGACAGCAGGTCTACCATCTCCTGCATAATAACTATGTAAAAGGGTCATTCCTTATGTCATCCTAGCCCGACATGACACATCAAGTTATATCCCCAGGGAGTACCACTTTGGGTATATTTACATCATCTCTTGCTGAGATAGTCAGATGAGCAAAGGACTTACATGCCGACACACTGTTTCAAGACGCTGAGGCTTGAGACCAAAACAGGGTACCACAGCCTCTCACTTCAGGTAATGGGGTTGACTTTATCCTGGAGGGAATCTTGGCCTTCACATTCACATACATGCTAGTTACATTCAGGTACATCTAGTTAGGGATGCATCATAGGAGTACGCAGTTATTGCTGTTATGTATTTTATATACTTGCCTGTATTCATTGTTTTAGCATGATGGTGGAACTCTACTATCATTTTACTCTGTTAGTGCTTCTAATCATTTATATCTGTTACTGTCCAATGGTTATTTCAGCTGGCTTATTTCACACTAGAATGACGCTGGTTCAATAAATGCTTACTAAAAACGTCCCCACCGTTTATTTTGTGTATCTCTCTGAGACAAAGTGAGCATGAGTGACTGTGCGAAAAGTAGCACACTGTTACCATGATCTCTAATGGGACAGGGTTGTCATGTTTGATAGATGCCAAGAACTATTCTCTCCTTGGTAAGAGGGATTTCTAGTGGCACTGTGAGCTAGCTGGTATACAGGCTGACATATTCGGTAGGGGTATCTAGAATCAGTCTGTCTCCAATCCTACAGTATATGTTGTCTAAACGCGCAGATCGCATATAAACATAAACATCCTACACAACATTACCTACTGGCAGTCGCTAGTTTCCAAACAAAAAGCGGTTTTTGATTTGCCAATATCTTCGACGTCTTTGACAAAAATTCGTGAAATTTTCCTAACTAATGGGGCGGCCAGGTCAGCTGCTGTGTTAAAAGCTTCGGGTTGATTCGTCAAGAGGGTGCTGAGAAAAAGGAGGGTCCAAAAACGCATTTTATCCATGTTAATTTCCATAGGAAACTTTAGACGCAGCTACAGTCCGAACTGCTGAAAAAGCAAAAATAAGGAGAAATAATAGTATTCTAGCGTCTGCTCTTGCAAGGCATGTTTTTTTTTCGCTGCCTCAGATTTACACATCTTTTTAAATCAGGGGCTGTGTCAAAAAGCAATGGATGTTGCAATGAAATTCCCACAGCAACACCCATTGCACTCCCAGTTCACTATGAAAACCGTGTGAAAGAGTACCATATTTGCAAAGCCGCATTAAGCCACAAAAAGTGTCTTATCACCACTTTGTAAATATGGAGCTGGACATTGCGTCACAGAAATGTTGGTAAAAGTGGTGTTCCTATGGCACAACCCCCTTGTAAATATGCCCCATAGTTGTTTGTATCATTTCACAAAATCACCGTCTAACCGTGCCTTGGAGAACCCTGATACCCCCTATATGTATCCACTTGTGTGAAATTTACAGGTGCGGAGATATTGTGGCAGAGATTGCTGCATGTGTAAAAGGGATTACAAGTGCCAGGAATACCTTAGTGAATTTCTGCCAGGCAGAAGTAACGAAAATTCTGTTGTAAAATTATGTTTACAACCGAATTTATTGTTTTGAATAGGCTGCACAGATTTTTAAATTAACGTGTGTTCTTCTCAGATTACCATGTTCTTTTCCTTTCAGTCTTAAGCGTAATTGATTTGTCTCAGTGGTGTGGACTACTATACAGTACTAGCTCGGAAGGTCTGGAACCAAACATCATTATTAAGTGTATCTCAAGAACTATCATTGAAACTCCAGTCGGCAACACATTCTGGATGCCCACAGACTACCTGTACATGGTTTGCTCATCCTTCACCCTAATTATGAACAAAAAAGATCCTTGGTATCATGAAAGGTTCACTTCATTTCATTAAATGCTCACACATTTATATATAGTGACCGTTCTCACTGAAATTGCAATACTTCAGCACAGATTTATTTCCAAAAACTATGACAACGTTTGCTGCGATATTTTTTCTAGAGTATGATGTTTCATTGCAATCCTATAATATGCTCCTCTGACAATAACAGAATGTTCTCTAATCCTAGTCATTTTTAAATTGGAGATTGAGATGCTTATTTTTAGATTACATAATTGGATCGACGAATATAATGTTCAAAACACAAACTGTTCTAAGGAACGTCATTGAAATAAAAAATAGCATGATACTGAACTGTCCCTCTCTTGAATCAATCTTCAGAGGGCACAATGTTAAAAAGGCTTGCTAGCAAACAAGTGGAGCTTTCAGCAAACTACGGGCGAGATGTGCTATTTCACAAAATACTGTTTGTAGTTTGCGACGAGTATTTTTATGAACTGTAAATAATGTTCTGAACCGAACTATTTACAAAAAGGTCGGTCAGAAAGTTCAGATTCAGTGTGGGTGACAGGGCAACCTTTCTCATTAACAATAATTAAGTAGGATGCAAATTGAAACATACTCTAATGGGAAACCATCACAGAGAGGGCAGCCTGTTGAGGTCAACAGAGGGCCATGTCTTTGATCGCCTTTCAAAAAGTAAACTTTTTCTTTTTAATCGCAGCTCGTTTTCCTTAAAGAAATAGCCTGTTTTTAAATAGCAACGTTATTTTTTTTTGTTTGTTTGAGAGTTGGCTGTAGTCAGGACCACTGCCTACTCAAAAAACGTTTACTTTTAATTCACAATGAGTAAGACAACCTTCCCTTTTCCAAATCAATGCCATCCGAACATGAGGGGGGGGTTGTAATATGTCATTATTTAATTGGCATATTTAACTAACCTATAAGTCCATAGTAAAAGGTAAAAAGTGAACCCAGCACCTGCAACTTAAATGTCCCCTGTGGACGACAGAATATATTGTGCCGTCTATTACAGTCACAGTGCGGGAACACGGCTTCAGCCCTACCACTGTATCCTGACTAATGCAGCTTTTGAACTGGCATTGGACCTTGACTGATTCAAACCACCTTCCTAGGTCACCCTTGGGGCAGGGTGCATGGTATTTAAAAGTCAAAATGTAATGTTAAACATGTCCTTACTGTGAAGATGACCCAAAAAATATTTTCTCTGTAGCAAGGCTGGATGTTTGATAGAAAATAACATTATAGCATTTAATAATGTAAATTTCAGCTAGAAAACAGCTTATTATTATTATTATTACGAGTTTTGTATAGCGCCTGGTTACCAATAGGCATCCCCGCGCTTATCAGAACATAACACAGCTACAAGAATGCAAGGATTAAACAGAGAACAAAAAAGTTTTTAAAAGTTTACGAAACCTGAAGAGACTGGCTTCGGAGCGCAGTTGTAGGGGCAGTGAGTTCCACAAGGAGGCCACATTTATTGAAAACCTTCTGCCCCCAGTTCTTGCCTTTTTCACCCTGCCAACCTGAAGGAGATGTTGGTGGTCAGAGCGGAGGGAACGAGAGGCCTTATAGGGCTGGACCATCTCCTCAAGAATAGGTGGACCCACCCCGTGCAGGACTTTGTGGGCGATGCAGAGTGACTTAAAATATAATTTAATTACTCTTTTTTAATAAGTGTTCAAAATGAAATTTAATGACAAAAATGAAGTTTAATAATTAAGAAAGTGAACTTTACTCACTTGAGGTCCATTTGCATGAGCAGAAATGTCCCTTAGCAACATAATAGCCCCCTGATGAGGTGTGAAAACTGCTCCCAGAGTAGAGACAAAGGCCTTGGTGGGGGGGTGGGGGGGGGGGAGGGGACTGCCTTGACAGGATGACCAGAGGGCTATGCCTAGGAACTTGAATAACTCCAAAGAAAGTCTACCCTGTCACAGGCACATGTCAACTAACACCTGGGCAGGAACCTTCTGTGTTCCCCATCAAGACACTGGGATGGATGAGCCCACTAATAAGGTATAGAGTGACCACAGAGCATAGGTTTCTCATTTCCCTGGCCCCACCTCTAGGGTGGGCACACAGGCTTTGCACAGGGAAAAAAAGGTTTTGCCATGTTGCCTTTAGGCAGGGAGGGGCACTCTGAGATTGTTTATTGTAGGGCACACAGGAACTGCTGGAAATGTGGCTAGGAGTACTCCTTGAAACCTTTGCTCTATTGGCTAGGGAGGGGCCAGAATTCACTGTCACCCACAGGCAGGTGCCGGGCATAAATGTGGCACCTACTGGCCCTCTCTTACCAGTAGCGGTCGGTGATGGGAGTGCTGCTGGGCGGTCATGTGGGGTGGCGGAGGGACAGGGTGGGTGGTAGTAAACTACAGAAAAACGGCTAAATACAGGTAAGGAAACATATAAATAAATAAATAAACCAAATTTTTTTGCACGCACTGCATCGCAAAATTCGATGCAGTGCGCGCAACAATATTTGTTTTATTTATTTATACGTTTACTTACCAGCATTTGGCCGTATTCCGCGCCTGCCCCTCCCCTGCCCCATGTCACCGCCCGGCAGCACTCCCATAACCGACCGCTACTGCCTCTTACTGCTGCATAAGACCTGAGGAAAAGCCTTGAAGGACTGGAGCTGCTCTCACTCTTTTACCAAGGACATAGATGAGGACTTCAAGGGTCAAAAGGCTGACCTCCTGTTTAAACTACAGGGATGAAACAGGCCACAAGAGGCCCTTCCTGCAACTGCCCAGCTATCACGTTCCAACCAGACCATACCTCAACCCTGGCATTGGCCTGTGCTCAAGTTAATCCTGACCCCCAAGTACTGTTTCTGAGGTCCTGCAACTCTGCGCTGAGTCAAAGTATACTCCGCCTAACATCCCGAGAAACCTGGGACATAGAAACCTTTTGACTTCAAAGAACTCTGAAGAACCAGGACAACCTGAGAAACTAGACAAAGGAACATTACTAGTGGGCTGAAGTTTACAGTTTTCCCCTCCCTGGGCTTTTCTGCAGCACCAAATCCAATTCAGTTGGAACTTGTAAAGAAGGCATCTGACCTTGTGAAGACCTTTTCAGCTACAGATTGCAACCTGCTCCATTGGAGGAATCCAAGCTTAAATAAATGACTACATGTAAAATTAGAAATCCTTAGAGGGTGAAGGACCCAAGAATATATGGCCAGTGTAGAACCTTACTTCAGCACGAAATTGAAATTTCTATTGTTTGGATCTTTCCAGCCTAAATTAAACAACTACACTGGGATTTTGTTTAACTGCTATCTGACCTCCTGGAACTCTTCTTATTATTATGATTATTATGTTTCTTATATAGCGCCTGAATCGACCCCCGAAGGGGTATCTCCGCGCTTGCTTTGGGAACCCGTCCTGGCTTTTCCCTGTGAGATAGACCCTACAGGGCATCCCCAAGGTGAAAGCCAGGCATCCCGCCGCAGGGGGCCGTTGTGGAGATTAAGCAAGCTTAATGCCCAGAGTTGCAGAGTGTGAACCCATGATTAGGTCAGGCACCGAAGCGAGAATTATCAAGTCCATGGACATTTGAGCTCAAGACCCTGCCGCGTCGGGAATTGAACCCTGGTCCCGGGTCTGACCTCTGCCTGTTAGCCACATCCAACTGCTTTGCGCTGCAAAGGATTTTGGACTTCCATTTCAAAAAAGGTCATTCTGGGTTGAACCTTGTTTCTGTAGCTGCCTTTACATTCTATCTAAGTCAGTCTCAATGTGTGCCTATGTTCTTGTCTATCATGACCAATTGAGTGCATTAGGTTTAACCTAAGCGGCTAAACATTTATATTTTCTGTTCCCCTTATTGGATTTTTTGTCATTATGTTTTTATTTTATTGATTAAAATCTACTCTATTTTCTTTTATTTGTTTTGTGTTTTGGCATTGGATTTATATTTTACTTATTGCCTCTAAGTTAAGCCTGTCTGCTCTCTGCCACAGCTATCAGGGGTTTTCTCTAAGGTTAATTTAATGACTTTAGTGTCTCACCCTGATAAAGACTGTGAGTATTACTTGAAGTGGGTGGTCCGCCCCACAAATAATTCTCTCAAGTTTCTACGTGCTAGTTTCCTCAAACCCAGCACTAAGCTTTGCTTCTTTTGTGATCTTGTATAGAAGCTCCTGGTGATGCAATGGAACCTTGAGGGTTAAACACTGAGTCCCAAACCAGAGACTATAGAAGAACTACCAAAGACCCATCAACAAGTACAGAAGATTTAATACTGTAATGACTGGTGAGCAGAATTCATCCATGTGATCACCTGTTTTTCTTTATCCTCATGAGACCCACTCATCTTACTCTCTAAGAGCCTGTGCATGTGTGAATCCGAAGAAATACCCATCACTACCCTCAGTTGCCTTCGATCCAGAAGGAATGCTTTGAGACTCACTCAATTATCAACGAACCCTGCATTACAAAGCTGGATTCGACCACCTTAGAGGCATGTGTGCTAGTAATATTCTGAGGATCAACGAGATTCTCCATATTGTCATAGAGATCCAAAGTGAATGAATTTGAAGCCTATGTTAGAAGGTATTATTCTTGTGGAAAGACTGTGATATTTCATCTTCATAAACATGAAGGCTGTGATCAACTAGTGGTCCCAAACAATATTAGTATAATGCAACATGCATATTCCAATTTGCTATTGTATTTCCTTTCAGTTATTCACTTTTTAATTACTTTTTATTCCCAGTTGTGTGCACTTTTGGTTACTGTACACATATTTACTCTTTAAGTTTTATTAATGAGATACTTTTAACAAGAAACTCTAACTACACATTCTATATTTATTCTACTTGTGTCAATCTAGTCTTAACTTCTGCTTTCTTTGAGTTATGCCTTGGCTGAGCAATCAAACTAACCAGTTAGGTCGAGGAGGCTTAAGAGGTAAATGTTCTTTTTCAGACCATGTACTTAGTTTGTTGGAACACTAACGATCATTTATTTCATATTGCTAAGTAGTCCTTATGACTTCAGTATTTGTGGAAATAGCCTGGCATCAGGCTGTTTGGTAAGGACCTGACCTAAAGCACCTGAGAAGTTTGAATAGCGCTAAATGTTTGTATCTCATAGTGAGAGCCAGATGAGGCATCTTCTTCAGCAGCAATCAGCGGGATAAATAGACATTTACCCTACTGTAATTACCATGTAACATAGACCCATGCTAACCTTCATAGAACTACAATCCAAGGAGATGTACATTACAGTTTGCATAGGTTTTAAGACATATAATGCAATGCTATGTTTTTGAAGAGGAGATCAGGCATACATTTATGGTCTCATGGCACTAAGCTAGAACATCAAATAGAAATGCGGAGCACTAGAATGCAGGTGGTTGAATAATCATGTGTTTCAATCAATTAGACTTTGCTGTATCATAGATAGATATGAGAGGTTTGAATCGGCTGTGGATAGAGCATAAGTGGCTTGTACAGAGATTTGCATGGAAAAGGTGTAATTTACCTCATTGACCAAAAAGCACAATGCACAATGCGCTAGAC
Source organism: Lissotriton vulgaris (assembly GCF_964263255.1). NCBI lineage: Eukaryota > Metazoa > Chordata > Amphibia > Caudata > Salamandridae > Lissotriton > Lissotriton vulgaris. The sequence continues at coordinate 11,598 of NW_028246154.1, read as the reverse complement.
CTTACTTCATACCCAGCCTTAAACGATTGCTAGAAGTACTCCTTGCAGCTGTCTCAAAGAGTGTGAAATATGTTTGTTAATTAAAGTGCTTGATAATAATCCAATTGGAAACTAATGAGATCACAATATTAAGAGGGCCTGAATATCTAGGTATATACAATTGGAACAAAAAATACCAACAAGATCACAGCTAGTATCTGTTTAGGGTCATAGAGGTACCTAAAAAAGATTCTAGTGAATTAAATCAAGAACACAGCCTCTCTCATCAGAGTTTTATGTGAGACCAGTGACAAGGCTGAATCCCAAGATCTTCCTCACCTAGCAAGAGTAGTTCAATGATCTAATTTTACACAGATGTGTGCTCAATTTAAGCTAAAATGTTTCTGACATAGACTATCCCAGCCTTGGAGGAATTGGTGTTAGTAAAATACTGATTCAACCAGCCATCCTCACCATTTTGTTTCCGGTTGCTGAAGACTTTGCTCTCTATTTACTACTAGAAATCAGGAGGAAATCACACCTTCTTACAATGAAATCTATCTGGATCGGGCCCATAGATTCTGTGAGCAAGGCTCTGCAGGTACTGGGCCTAAGGGTATTGACTCACAAAATTATTAGTGTATCACAAGTGTACTTTACCAGTTTGAAAGAAATGCACTGATAAGAGCGGCAATATAAATATAAATGTTAACAAATAATCATTTACAAAGAAGACCCTGGTGGAATGCCATATGTGCTCTCTAATGCATATAAGGGGAAAGAAAGGAAGGATACCTGTTCAAATCCATCATAAATAAATGACAACTGGCTCTCATTAGGAGTGGACATGTAATTATGTTAGGGCCAGTAATAGGAGGTATCAACCCACATGGAATTAAGTAACACCTGGATCCTATTAATTTCACCAGGACTCTTCTGCTGCTGAAATCAACCAAAATATCTGTGTGAATCTAGAAGGGGAAAAGGCAACGACTTGGTGAAAGGGCTGCAGTTTACTAGATTCCTCATTCCTGTAGGAAACCTCAGGATACAACTTGTAATACTTGGTAACTTCTGCCTTTCTTGCGTGTAGTGAGCCACCAGGACTTGCTTGACCTTCCCTCACCCAAATATGCACCAATTACATCGTCAGGCCAGGCATGGCTATAAAATAAATGGGCGCAGACTGCACATGGTCTTACTGCTGCACAGTAGCCCCATGTGAGCTTTTGTTTTATGGGCAGTAGAACAAGGGAAAGGCCTAATCAGTGAGGTCCTCAATCACAATCAGTCAATCATTTGTAAAGCACACTACATACCAGCGAGTGTCTCAAGGCGCTGAGGGGGGGGGGGCACTACTGATTAAACAGCCAGGTCTTGAGTATCCTCCTGAAGGTCAGCAGGTCATGGGTCTGTCCTAGGCTCAGTGGGAGGGTGTTCCATGTCTTGGCGGCGAGGCGGGGAAAGGATCTCCCACCGGTGGTTGTTCTTCGGATGCGGGGGATGGTGGCAAGTGAGAGGTCGGCGGAGCGTAGCTGGCGGTTGGGAATGTAGAAGGAGAGACGTCTGTTGAGGTAGGCTGGGCCAGTCTTGTGAAGTGCCTTGTGTGCATGGGTGAGTAGCTTGAAGGATATCCTCTTGTTGAAGGGGAGCCTGTGCAGGTTTTTCAGGTGGGGGGTGATGTGGCCGTGGACTGGTATGTCAAGGATCAGTCATGCTGAGGCGTTTTGGATGCGTTGTAGTCGTTTGATGAGCTTAGTGAGGGTTACAGCATAGAGGGCATTTCCGTAGTTGAGTCTGATGCTGACGAGGGCCTGGTTGACTGTCTTTCTTGTATCTGTCGGGATCCATCTGTAGATCTTGCTGAGCATGCAGAGGGTGTTGAAGCAGGAGGAGGAGACGGTGTTGACTTGCTTGGTCATTGAGAGCGTTGAGTTGAGGATGATTCCCAGGCTGCGTGCCTGGTCGGTGGGTGTCGAGGGTGCCCCCAGTGCCATCGGCCACCAGGAGTCGTCCCCGGCTGAATGATTAATAGCACGCTAGCGCTAGGGTGTGGAGCATTTTTTCACTATTTAGGACGAATTTTAAAAATTGTGTGTCTTTAACCTGTGGGTTATTTTACAAACTGTAAAGTGTATTTTAAAACTGCTGTTACCTTTGCCAGGCATAGCGCTGACTCCCCGGTCCACCGCAGCTATCTGATGCTGATTGAGTGGAGGGAGAAAGAGCGCTCTTACTTCCTGCTTGTCCCTCGGCGGGCGGCCATCTTCAGAGGGTGACGCTCTAGTCTTCCCTCCCTCCCTGACTATTTAGGGCTCTAAACACCGGTGCTCGTGCTGAATGATTAATAGCACGCTAGCGCTAGGGTGTGGAGCGTTTTTTCACTATTTAGGACGAATTTTAAAAATTGTGTGTCTTTAACCTGTGGGTTATTTTACAAACTGTAAAGTGTATTTCAAAACTGCTGTTACCTTTGCCAGGCATAGCGCCGACTCCCCGGTCCACCGCAGCTATCTGATGCTGATTGAGTGGAGGGAGAAAGAGCGCTCTTACTTCCTGCTTGTCCCTCGGCGGGCGGCCATCTTCAGAGGGTGACGCTCTAGTCTTCCCTCCCTCCCTGACTATTTAGGGCTCTAAACACCGGTGCTCGTGCTGAATGATTAATAGCACGCTAGCGCTAGGGTGTGGAGCGTTTTTTCACTATTTAGGACGAATTTTAAAAATTGTTTGTCTTTAACCTGTGGGTTATTTTACAAACTGTAAAGTGTATTTTAAAACTGCTGTTACCTTTGCCAGGCATAGCGCTGACTCCCCGGTCCACCGCAGCTATCTGATGCTGATTGAGTGGAGGGAGAAGGAGCGCTCTTACTTCCTGCTTGTCCCTCGGCGGGCGGCCATCTTCAGAGGGTGACGCTCTAGTCTTCCCTCCCTCCCTGACTATTTAGGGCTCTAAACACCGGTGCTCGTGCTGAATGATTAATAGCACGCTAGCGCTAGGGTGTGGAGCGTTTTTTCACTATTTAGGACGAATTTTAAAAATTGTGTGTCTTTAACCTGTGGGTTATTTTACAAACTGTAAAGTGTATTTTAAAACTGCTGTTACCTTTGCCAGGCATAGCGCTGACTCCCCGGTCCACCGCAGCTATCTGATGCTGATTGAGTGGAGGGAGAAAGAGCGCTCTTACTTCCTGCTTGTCCCTCGGCGGGCGGCCATCTTCAGAGGGTGACGCTCTAGTCTTCCCTCCCTCCCTGACTATTTAGGGCTCTAAACACCGGTGCTCGTGCTGAATGATTAATAGCACGCTAGCGCTAGGGTGTGGAGCGTTTTTTCACTATTTAGGACGAATTTTAAAAATTGTGTGTCTTTAACCTGTGGGTTATTTTACAAACTGTAAAGTGTATTTTAAAACTGCTGTTACCTTTGCCAGGCATAGCGCTGACTCCCCGGTCCACCGCAGCTATCTGATGCTGATTGAGTGGAGGGAGAAAGAGCGCTCTTACTTCCTGCTTGTCCCTCGGCGGGCGGCCATCTTCAGAGGGTGACGCTCTAGTCTTCCCTCACCTCCCAATCTTCTTAATCTCTGCCCCCTCGCGCAGCGGTAACGCGTAGCGGGAGCGCCTTCATTGCGCCTAAGAGGCGCCAAAGAGAAGCCAGTCTGCGCCAGTCCGCGTCCAGACGCGTTTGGCGTGTTCTGGCCTGGATTTACTTCATGGCATGTACTTACTCCTATGACTCTTCTTTGCTTCTCTCCTTACGTCCTCCCATCAAGTCGCCCTGTAACCACTCATTTCTTCCAACTAACACTGATTACCATTGTAAGGTCTGTAACTGGCGCCCCACTCCTTTACTCCGCAGTCATCCGTCCTTTGGACATAAATGGAGAATGTTTCTCCTTAATTGTCGGTCTTTACCGAAACACTTCACCGAGCTGTACATGTTAATTGAAGAACTTAACCCTGATGCCCTGTTTCTAACAGAAACCTGGCTCCAGCTAGATAAAGACCCTACGGCTGTATGGGTCACTCCCCAAGGGTATACACTAAAACGATCAGACCGCCAGACTGGGAGAGGTGGTGGACTGGCTATTATATACAGAGACGGTTACAAGTGCCGTGTCACTCCTACCACCACACCTGTTTGTGAGAGTCTCCACTTCTCGCTAGAACTTTCTCCCACTACTACTTTTTCGGGCATCCTAGCATACCGCCCACCTGGTCCCCTCAATAACTTTATTACCAAGATAGTAGATCTTGTCGCAAGCGTCGTCCTGACCTCTTCCAATCTCACTCTGCTTGGTGATTTTAATCTACATTTAGACGACCCCTATAATTCATCGGCTAACAATCTCTGTTCCAACCTGCAAACCATGGATTTATGCCAGAAGGGCTTTCATGCTACGCACAACAAAGGTCATCTTCTTGACCACATTTACAGCAACATAGATAACCTCTTGGTGGAGACTCCGATTCCTCTACCCTGGACCGACCATTTTTTAATTCCCTTCACTTGGTGTACTAACCCCTTCCCCCTCCTCTCAGAACACTACCAAGCATCGAAGTAGGAAATGGCCCTCTCTTCCCTTGCCTGACAGGGAAGTGACCCTCGCCAAAAATCCACCTGCAAGGGCAACCAATCCTAGTAAGGCAACTAATAATTTTAACCATTGGATTTCCAGTACCCTCGACCAGGTCCTTCCCGAACATGCTTGCAATACTATAAGAAGACCCAAAGTTGCCCCATGGTATACACCTGCCCTTAGACTCAGGAAATTAGCCTGCCGAAAACTTGAGAGAGCCTGGAGGCAGGACTATTCTCAACCTAAAAAAGCTGAGTATAGGGCTGCCATAAAAATCTACAAAATGGAGATGAAAACAGCACAAATTCTTTTTTATGAAGGGAAAATCAATGCGGCGGCGAATGCCCCCAGGGAAATTTTCAAAATCGCTAAATCCCTTATTTCGCCTACGGCTGAGCGTCCCTCTGCTGAAGGCGCCCAAAACCGTTGTAATGATCTGGCCGTCTTTTTTTCTCAAAAAATTCAGGCCATATACTCCTCATTTAATAACACTACGGACGATCCGAAATTCCTCATCACTTCTGATTCCTCTGTTCCTTGTAAGCTGGAGGAAATCCCACTTCTCGACACCCCTGGACTAGACAAACTGATCCCTAAGATCACTTCTGGCTCTCCCAATGACCCAGCACCTCCTCAGACCCTCATCAAGGTCTTGGACGTCGTTCGTCCAGTCATCTTAGACGTTCTTAACGCGTCCATTTCTTCCAAATCTGTTCCACCATCTTGGAAATGTGCGATGGTGAAGGCTTTGTTAAAAAAACCCAACCTCGACCAGAGCAACTGGGCAAACTATCGCCCCATCTCTCTTCTTCCGTGGCTGAGTAAATTGCTTGAGAGGCACGTGAATAACATCCTAATGGACTATTTAGAGTCCAATAGCCTATTGCGTGCCTCTCAGACAGGCTTCCGTCCTCAGCACGGAACCGAAACCGCCCTCCTTGCGGTAACGGAAGAAGCGAGAGCCGTGCTGGATCGGGGAGGAAAAGTCGCCATCATTCTACTAGACCTCAGCGCCGCGTTCGACACGGTTAACCATGCCACGTTATTACATCGTTTGGCGGGCATGGGCGTGTCGGGCGCGGCCCTAGAGTGGCTGACATCCTTCCTGGATGAGCGTTTTTTTCAAGTCTTTGAGGGTGAAGTGGTGTCTCCCAAACACCCACTTAGGTGCGGGGTCCCCCAGGGCTCTTCCCTAAGTCCTACCCTTTTTAATGCCTACATGGAACCTCTAGACAGGATAGTCCATCCCTTTGGTGTGCGTATCGTCACCTACGCAGACGATACCCAATTGGTGGTCTCTTTAGACCACTCTGAGGGATCGTCCCCCACCTTAGGCCCCTGTCTAGAGGCTGTCGCCAGATGGATGCAATCTTCCTGCTTAAAGCTTAATGGGGAGAAGACAGACATCATCTTACTGGGCAACCCTTCTCCCTCTGCCCTTGCATCCATCTGGCCTCCATGTTTAGGCTCCTTCCCCGTCCCCAAGTCCCAGATAAAGCGCCTTGGGATCTGGCTCGATAGAGCACTCGATTTTTCGGTCCAGGCTACTAAGACGGCGCCACCTGTTTTGGGCTAATGAGGATGCTGCGGAAGGTGCTCCCTTTGCTCCCATTCCAGGCGAGGAGGGTTATGGTCCAGGCCCTGATACTCTCCCGCCTGGACTATGGGAATGCTCTTTATATGGGAGTCCCCATCTCCGTCACTCAGAAGCTCCAAATCACACAAAACAGTGCGGCGCGCCTACTCTACAACATCCCCCGCTGGCAGTCAGCTAAGAACGCCCTGAGGGAGCTCCATTGGCTCCCTGTGGCGGCAAGAGTGCAATTTAAAGCCATGTGTATTTTACACAAATCGTTCCATCGAACGGGCCCTGTAATTCTACACCCTATGGTCACGCCATATGTTCCGTCCCGTTCCCTTCGTTCTTGCACCCTCCAGCTGGCAACGTCCGTCAAAATCAAGAAAGCTCGCTGGGGAGGCCGCTCTTTCTCTCATACGGCGGCGAGACTTTGGAACTCTCTCCCGCTCTCTCTTCGGGAACACAACAATCACATGTCCTTCAGGAAGGCCCTGAAAACGCACCTGTTTGCTAACACCTGCTAATCTACCCCAAGCCCGCACTAAGTAATCATTCACAAGCGCTGCGAGGCCTCCGGGTAGCTATGCGCTATACAAGTGCAATTTTCATTTCATTCATTCAACAGTTGGAGCCGAGGATAAGGACCTCCGTCTTGTCCGAGTTCAGCTTCAGGCGGCTGATCTTCATCCAGTCGGCGACAGCCTTCATTCCTTTGTGGAGGTTGGCTTTGGCTGTGATGGGGTCCTTGGTGAGGGAGAGGATCAGCTGAGTGTCATCGGCATAGAAGATTATGTTGAGGTCGTGCTGTCGGGCTACGTGTACGAGCAGGACTATGTAAATGTTGAACAGCCTCCGGCTGAGAGGATCCCTGGGGTATGCCGCACATGACCCCGGAGGCTTTGGAACGGAATGGGGGAGGGAGACACTCTGGGTTCTGCTGGAGAGGAAGGAGGTGGTCCAATCCAGAGCCTTGTCTCGGATTCCTATGGCGTGGAGGCGTGCGCGTAGTGTACGGTGGCAGACGGTGTCAAAGGCGGCAGAGAGGTCTAGGAGGATGAGTGCTGTGGTCTCACCTTTGTCCAGCAGGGTCCTGATGTCATCGGTTGCGGCGATGAGAGCAGTCTCGGTACTGTGGTTGCTGCGGAACCCTGTCTAGGAAGGGTCGAGGATTCTGTTTTCTTCAAGGTATCGGGTTAGCTGTCTGTGATGGTTTTCTCGATGACCTTGGCCGGGAAGGGGAGCAGAGAGATGGGCCGGAAGTTCTTGAGGTCTCTTGGGTCTGCCTTTGGTTTTTGAGTGGGGTGTTGATCTCGTTGTGTTTCGAGATCTCTGAGAAGGTCGCTGTCTCAAGGAAGAGATTGATGACGTTGCGCAGGTGGGGTGCGATGGAGCTGCTTGCTCTGTTGAAGACGCGGTGCAGGAATGGGTCCGACGGAGAGCCGGAGTGGATTGAGCACATGGTCTTGATGGTGTCATCGATGCTCATGCTGGCCCAGGCTATCAGGGGGTCATGGTCGATGGTGTAAGGAGGGTCTGTTGTGTTGCTGTCTGTTGGGGCTGTCTGGGTGTTGAAGCTGTCATGGATGTCTGCTATCTTGCGGTGGAGGAAGGTGGCTAGGGCACAGGGCTTGCGATGGTGGGATGTCGTTGGTGTTGGAGCTGGGGTTGGAGAGATCCTTGCTATTGTGTGGGTTGTTGTCGAGGCGGTCTTTGAAGGAGGTCCTCTTGGCCGCCCTGATGAGGTGGTGGTGGTTGCGGATGGTGTCCTTGTGTGCTGCGTGGCTGTCCGGAGTTTGTTCACTGTGCCATTTCTTCTCTAGTTTCCAGCAGGCTTGCTTGGAGGCTAGGAGTTCTGGGGTGACCCAGCTGGCCCTCTTGCTGGTGTCTCTGTGGGGGGGTTTCTTCAGTAGGGGGAGGGTGTTGGCACAGTCCTCGATCCAGCGTCTGAGGCAGTGGGCAGCGTCATCAGTGTTGGAGGGTTCGGTGGGTGGGCTGAGAGCGAGGTTTGCGTCTAGTTGGTCTTCGGTGATTTTGCTCAAGCAGCGACGGGGATATGTTGGGTTCGGTGGTGTGCAGTGGGTTTCTGGAAGGCGAAATGGATGTGACGGTGGTCGGTCCAGAGGAGTTCGGTGGTGTGGCTGATAGAGACATACGGGCTTGAGGAGAAAGACTGGGTCGAGCGTGTGGCCGGTGGAGTGGGTGGGGGTTGTGACGAGTTGCTTCATTCCGAGGTTGGCGAGGTTATCGATCAGGGTTGTGGAGCTGTGTTCTCAAGGTGAAAGTTCAGGTCTCTGAAGAAGATGTAGTCAAAGGAGGTCAGGGCGTGCGTGCTGATCAAGTCGGCAATGGAGTCGCTGAACTGGGGGTGGGATCCGGGGGGTCTGTGGACAAGGGTGCCTCTGAGGGTGGATTTAGGGTCTGTGTGGATCTGGAAATGCATGTGTTCGGCAGTGCTGAGCGCGTCATTGGTGCTAGTCGAGACCCTGATGCTGTTCTTGTGGACGATGGCGATTCCCGCTCCGACTCCGTTGGTGCGGTCTCTGTGGGTGATCTTGTAGCCGTCTGGGACGGCTATGGCAATGTCGGGTGTGAAGGAGTCGTTAAACCAGGTCTCTGTAAGGAAGGCGACGTCCGGGGATTTTATGTCGAGCAAGTTCCAGAGCTCGTCGGTATGCTTGCGTGCGGAGCGGGTGTTTAGTAGTATGCATCGGAGCTGGTTGAGGTCTTTTTTGGGCGGGTGGTTTGTCGGCTCTGAGACTGGTGTAGCTGCAGTTCCGCAGGTGTGTGTGTTTCGGGGCAGCTTTGAAGCAGGTGTGGCTCCGTCCGGAGTTGAGAGAGTGCAGAGTGCTGGCGTCGTAGTGATGGCGGTCGTCGTGGTGGGTGCGGGGGCCAGGGGTTCTGGCGCTGGGCGTAGTCCAGGCGTGGACGGGCGCAGATGGGTTGCCTTAGGCGCGCCTTCTGCGCACCAGCGGCTAGACGGCACAGTGGCTGGTATATATGGGGAGGTGGGAGGGAGGAGCAGCTGGGAGGCAGGAGGCGGGGGCAGCCAATGGGCAGTGGGCAGTCAGGGGGGCAGGGCCACAGGGGACGCAGTGGCGAGGGCGGTGAGGGACAACGAAGGTAACAGAATGAAAAGGGGCACAAAAATCGAGGGTAACACGAGTGGCACAGAAGGCAAAAAGGCACAAAAAACGAGTGGCACGGAAGGCAAAAGGTGCACAGAAACGAGGGAAAATCGAGTGGCACAGAGGGCAGGAGGGCACAAAAAAACAAGTGGAACAAAGGGCAGAAGGGCACAAAAAACAAGTAGAACAGAAGGCAAAGGGGCATAAAAACGAGGGAAAAACGAGTGGCACAGATTGCAGAAGGGCACAAAAAAACAACAAAAAAACGAGTAGAACAGAGGGCAGAAGGGCACAAAAAAGGAGTGGAACAGAAGGCAATAGGGGCACAAAAGCGAGGGAAAAACAAGTGGCACAGAGGGTAGGAGGGCACAAAAAAACGAGTGGAACTGAGGGCAGAAGAGCACAAAAAAAGATTGGAACAGAAGGCAAAAGGGGCACAAAAACGAGGGAAAAACAAGTGGCACAGATGACCGACAGGCACAAAAAACAAGTGGAAAAAAGGCAAAAGGTGCACAAAAACAAGGGAATAACGAGTGAAACAGAAGGCAAAAAGGGCAGAGAAATACCAGAAAAATTTGTGGCACAGGGACCAAAATACAGAATACAGAAATACAGGGGTAGCTAAGAACAGTAGGCAGAACCGGCAGAGAGGCACGGGGCAGCGAGGGGAACAGAAGGGAAAACCGGGCAGAGACACGGGGGCAGCGAAGGGTACAAAAAGGAAAGACCGGGAAGAGAGAGCACGGGGACAGCAAGGGGAACAGAGGGAAGAAAAAGGGGCATGGACCATGTACATGCAGCGGGGGAATACAGATAACAGCAGTCAGACACAACAGTGAAAATACAGGCAATACAATAAAAGCAATAAAGCGGAGGATGAACAAACCTACCTACGGCCTACCACTGGCAACCACGGATGAGGCGCAGGTAGTAGCCTGCGAGTGGTTGAGGGCCTCGAACTTCCTCATCAGCGGCAGCTAGGTTAGGGAGGCACAGGCGCTGCTGTGCGGAGGGGGAGTGACTTACCTGGTGGGGTCAACGGCCCTCATTACCACAAGGATGGACCACCACACTAGCAATGAAAGTAGGCCTCCCCCATGCTCCTGAGCTGCTACTGCATTCACCTGCATGTACTGCATGCACCTGCTGCTGTGCACGGCCTACCCCAGCCTTTCGACGGGCCCTTGCCATCCTTCCTGCTGGTGACTCCCGCAAGTGGCCGGCATGCCACTTCACTGTGCAGCTAGGGGCTCACTGGTCCGGGACACCATCTGGACATCCCAGCAGGACTGCTGACTGCTCTGGGTCAGCCCATCTGCTATACCCCACTGTGCACTGGTCCAACTCACAGTGAGTGTTGTTTCCAGCCCTGGACTGCTTGCTGCCTCACCTTGTTTCCTCCAGTTGGCTGGTTCCCCTCTGCTCGTTCGCTGCTGCAGCTGCCTCTACAGAAGCTAAGAGTCTGCACCACTCTGAAAGAACTGAGGCTCTCTCACAAATGGAGGGGCATGGCAGGTCTGAAAATACCAACAAAAATGGAAGGGAGAACAGAACAAGGATGAGAGTGAGAGAAAAAAAAGAAAAAGTAAGCATTGAAAAAAAAAAGATCTTCTATAAAGGGTATGGATGGCAAACAATCAAGAATTGGCCCCTCCATCAAAATGGAGCAAGCTGATGCAATCCGCATGAAAGTAAAAATGATAACGCTTAGAAACGTGGATCACCACCCATGAAACCTTGGTGTGAATACTGCAGCCGTGAAGAGCACCCAATCGGCGAGTGCCCTGCACAAGGCTGCACATGCTTTTATTGCAGAATCAGTAACCACTTTGCATCTGTTTCCCAGAAAAGGATAAAATCAGAAGCTCCTGTGGAGGTAGACCAACAGCGAGAGAATGCATCAACTGTCCCCGAACAATTTGGCACTGCCAGAAGCAATCAAACCCTCACAATGACAAAATCGCCGGCTGGGGGATTCATCGTTCCCAAGAGTTTTGAAACATCACCAGAGACCACTGCCCTAGTGCATCCTCCATATTGCCAGATCCGAAGTGAAATCTATTATCGATACAGGGGCATCAGTTAACATCCTGGGAGCCCAGCAATGCAGTCACCTCTGACCTAAGCCACCACGTACCCTCTCACACACCAAGATCTTTGCATATGGAAGACAATCACCACTGCCCCACTGAGGAAACATGATGGTGCAAGTCAAATGAAATTACCAAGAGGTCACAACGACATTCCATGTCATAGATAAAGAAGCTGACACACTGGTGGGGAGTCACACTGCCAAAGATCTAGGCCTTGTGTCATTCGTCAACAACATGAAATCTCA
>NW_028246153.1:0-21653 GCF_964263255.1 Lissotriton vulgaris | reverse complement strand
ATTTAAGACCTTAAAACGTTTTCAGGTAACTTGACTATATATATATATATACCAGGAGGGGCGGAGTCACGTGTCTAGCAGCAGTAGGAGGCAAAGATATTTAAGGTCAAACAGATGCCTGAACCGTGCACATACCCATGGCGCTGAGGAAGGCGAACTCTAAGCCGAAATGCATTCGCCACTGTGGGTGTTTTTTACCGAATAAAGAAGCCTTCGCTGTTTCCCCTGGTGTGGCCTCCCTTCTTTCTACGGAGGAGTTCATGATGATATTTCAGCGCGTGTTACAGAAGTCGCGCTTTGAGAGGTCCCCGCAGCGAATAGTTGGCCCTGGCAACGCTGGTCTTCGCATCTGCGAAATTCTTGTTGTCCCTGGTAAGGGAAAGACCAGGGTCCACCACCGAACCTGGGAGGAGAACGGGCGGTGTTGCAATCGGCTAGATTGCTCAGTGGGTGTGGAGGACTTCCTACTTTACCCCCGCTGATACTTCATCCCGGACTTTGGGGGTTGCTGCGGTCTGGGGAGCGGAGGAGGCAGCTGATGTTCGGCGAACCCCTGGGGGCACTACAACTGGCTGGGACAAGACTTACCCCCGCAAGACACTGAGAACGACCAAGAATGGTGCATTCTGGGTCCTGTAGGCATCGCACCACAAGCAGCCTGCAGGCAGTGTTGTGCAATTGGTACTTACCAGGAGGGGCGGAGTCACGTGTCTAGCAGCAGGAGGAGGCAAAGACATTTAAGGTCAAACAGATGCCTGAACCGTGCACATACCCATGGCGCTGAGGAAGGCGAACTCTAAGCCGAAATTCATTCGCCACTGTGGGTGTTTTTTACCGAATAAAGAAGCCTTCGCTGTTTCCCCTGGTGTGGCCTCTCTTTTTTCTACGGAGGAGTTCTTGATGATATTTCAGCGCGTGTACCAGAAGTCGCGATTTGAGAGGTCCCCGCAGCGTATAGTTGGCCCTGTCAACGCTGGTCTTCGCATCTGCGAAATTCTTGTTGTCCCTGGTAAGGGAAAGACCAGGGTCCACCACCGAACCTGGGAGGAGAACGGGTGGTGTTGCAATCGGATAGATTGCACAGTGGGTGTGGAGGACTTCCTACTTTACCCCCGCCGATACTTCATCCCGGACTTTGGGGGTTGCTGCGGTCTGGGGAGCGGAGGAGGCAGCTGATGTTCGGCGAACCCCTGGGGGCACTACAACTGGCTGGGACAAGACTTACCCCCGCAAGACACTGAGAACGGCCAAGAATGGTGCATTCTGGGTCCTGTAGGCATCGCACCACAAGCAGCCTGCAGGCAGTGTTGTGCAATTGGTACTTACCAGGAGGGGCGGAGTCACGTGTCTAGCAGCAGGAGGAGGCAAAGACATTTAAGGTCAAACAGATGCCTGAACCGTGCACATACCCATGGTGCTGAGGAAGGCGAACTCTAAGCCGAAATGCATTCGCCACTGTGGGTGTTTTTTACCGAATAAAGAAGCCTTCGCTGTTTCCCCTGGTGTGGCCTCTCTTCTTTCTACGGAGGAGTTCTTGATGATATATATATATATATATATATGGATCAAATTCTGTTTCCAGGATGAACCCACAGAAAATACGGACCACCACACGAATTGCAGAGTGTCACAGCAGGCGTTTATTCAACCATTTTGCAGCTTAGATTTGGCATGACGCGTTTTGGGCAGGGTCTGCCCTTCAATATATATATATTCACTGAAAAAACCATAGGTTATAGACCATATATAGTTAGGAATTCGCATTTACAAAACCTTATTTTACTCACACAAGTTTGAATAAGTAAAGTTTGTATAACTGTATAGTTGAGGAAATGGAGGTGTGATTGATTCTTTGCATGACTGACTAGGTGTGTGAGTAGCTCCATGGATGAGTGACAGTCTGTGAGTGTCTGTTTACACTGATTGTATCTAAGGTTATATTAGAGTCTGAAGAGGTTCATCGTATTATCACATGAATTATATCATCAGTGATGTGATCAGTAATGTCAAATGAGATGTCATCAGTGATGTCATCAGTGATGTCATTTGAGATGTCATCAGTGATGTCATTTGAGATGTCGTCAGTGATGTCATCAGTGATGTCACTGACCATGTCATGAATGATGTAATATGTTACATCATCAGCAGTGGATTGCGGTTTGAGGTTTTGTAAATGCGAATTCCTAACTATATATGGTCTATAACCTATGGTTTTTTCAGTGAATTTTCAAGGTTTTGTAAATGCTAATTCCTAACTATATATGGTCTATAACCTATGGTTTTTTCAGTGAATTTTCAAGGTTTTGTAAATGCTAATTCCTAACTATATATGGTCTATAGCCTATGGTTTTTTCAGTGAATATATATATATACATACATATATAAACATATATCATCTGTATATCTATATAAATACAAACATAAATGCTTGCATACATATACTTATATGCATACAGATGCATGTTATTTACATGAAAGTTGAAAAAACACTAATAAAAGCAAAGCTAAAAAGCCACCTCATTACAAACAGAATGGCTTTAACCTAAACGAGGGCGAGATCTATTGCATTTTCAATGCTTGTTTACTTTGGTTCCATCAAGAAGGCATTCAGATGTGTCACACATTTGCCTTAAATTCTGAATGTTAGCACTCTAGTTGCACATTAGATCACTGTAGTAAAGCTACTGCTCACCAGGGACGTCTGCTGCTGGTATTCAAAGTGCATGTTTCAGTCTGCATGTCAGAATTTTTTTAATGAAATAGAAGAGGATTTGAGAAGTCACTCAAAATGATCCCTAATTTTTCTTTCTGGAGCACTAATCATACTTTCTATGGCAAAATTAACCCCCTCATGTTGTTCCTTTTTAAATTGAGTGTTTTCAGACTTACCACTTCATTCCAATCAAGATGGCTTCTGGTGTGCCATACTTTTGTCATAAGTAAGACTGTTAGCGCTCTAGTTGTTCTTTAGAACACTCTGGGACATTCTGTCATTGGGCTATAATTGGGGTACATCTGGGTGATATTTGGGCTACATTTAGGCTCTTTTGTCTCTGGTGGCCATCTTGGGAGACTGAATGTCAGAATTTTTTAATGAAATTGAAGAGGGTTTGAGAAGTCACTCAAAATGTGCCCTAATTTTTCTTTCTGCAGCACTAATCATAATTCATATGGCAAAATATACCCCCTCATTTTGTTCCTTTTTAAATTAAATGTTTTAAGAGTTACCACTTTATTCCAATCAAGATGGCTTCAGGTGTGCCATACCTTTGTAATAAGTAGGACTGTTAGCGCTCTAGTTGTTCTTTAGAACACTCTGGGACATTCTGTCATTGGGCTATACTTGGGCTACATCTGGGTGATATTTGGGCTACATTTGGGCTCTTTTGTCTCTGGTGGCCATTTTGGGAGACTGCATGTCAGAATTTTTTAATGAAATAGAAGAGGATTTGAAAAGTCACTCAAAATGTGCCCTAATTTTTCATTCTGCAGCACTAATAATACCTTCTATTGCATAATATACCCCCTCATTTTGTTCCTTTTTAAATTAAATGTTTTAAGAGTTACCACTTTATTCCCATCACGATGGCTCCAGGTGTGCTATACCTTTGTAATAAGTAGGACTGTTAGCGCTCTAGTTGTTCTTTAGAACACTCTGGGACATTCTGTCATTGGGCTATACTTGGGCTACATCTGGGTGATATTTGGGCTACATTTGGGCTCTTTTGTCTCTGGTGGCCATTTTGGGAGACTGCATGTCAGAATGTTTTAATGAAATAGAAAAGGATTTGAGAAGTCACTCAAAATGATCCCTAATTTTTCTTTCTGGAGCACTAATCATACTTTCTATGGCAAAATTAACCCCCTCATGTTGTTCCTTTTTAAATTGAGTGTTTTCAGACTTACCACTTCATTCCAATCAAGATGGCTTCTGGTGTGCCATACTTTTGTCATAAGTAAGACTGTTAGCGCTCTAGTTGTTCTTTAGAACACTCTGGGACATTCTGTCATTGGGCTATAATTGGGGTACATCTGGGTGATATTTGGGCTACATTTAGGCTCTTTTGTCTCTAGTGGCCATCTTGGGAGACTGAATGTCAGAATTTTTTAATGAAATTGAAGAGGGTTTGAGAAGTCACTCAAAATGTGCCCTAATTTTTCTTTCTGCAGCACTAATCATAATTCATATGGCAAAATATACCCCCTCATTTTGTTCCTTTTTAAATTAAATGTTTTAAGAGTTACCACTTTATTCCAATCAAGATGGCTTCAGGTGTGCCATACCTTTGTAATAAGTAGGACTGTTAGCGCTCTAGTTGTTCTTTAGAACACTCTGGGACATTCTGTCATTGGGCTATACTTGGGCTACATCTGGGTGATATTTGGGCTACATTTGGGCTCTTTTGTCTCTGGTGGCCATTTTGGGAGACTGCATGTCAGAATTTTTTAATGAAATAGAAGAGGATTTGAAAAGTCACTCAAAATGTGCCCTAATTTTTCTTTCTGCAGCACTAATAATACCTTCTATTGCATAATATACCCCCTCATTTTGTTCCTTTTTAAATTAAATGTTTTAAGAGTTACCACTTTATTCCCATCACGATGGCTCCAGGTGTGCTATACCTTTGTAATAAGTAGGACTGTTAGCGCTCTAGTTGTTCTTTAGAACACTCTGGGACATTCTGTCATTGGGCTATACTTGGGCTACATCTGGGTGATATTTGGGCTACATTTGGGCTCTTTTGTCTCTGGTGGCCATTTTGGGAGACTGCATGTCAGAATGTTTTAATGAAATAGAAAAGGATTTGAGAAGTCACTCAAAATGTGCCCTAATTTTTCATTCTGCAGCACTAATCATACTTTCTATGGCAAAATATACCCCCTCATGTTGTTTCTTTTTAAATTAAATGTTTTAAGAGTTACCACTTTATTCCAATCAAGATGGCTTCAGGTGTGCCATACCTTTGTAATAAGTAGGACTGTTAGCGCTCTAGGGGGCAGATTTATGTTAACTGGCGCATCCCGAGGGATGCGCCAGTTAACATGCGCCACAGTGCGCCACAGCTACGCCACCCATGGTGCGCCGCATTTATGATGCGGCGCACCATGGGGCAAAAACGGCACAGATGCGTGACGCATCTGTGCCGGAAATGTGGCGCATTGCTGGAGTTGAGAGAAAAAAAAATGGTGGGGCTTTCATCATTTGGGAAAAAAAAATGTTCGAAAGCAATGAAAAGTGTTATTTTTAGGTCATATGACCAAGCCTTCCATCATTAGAAAAACAAAAGTAAAATGAACCAATGAAAAGTTTTATTAACAAGTCACATGACCTGTTATGCTTACGTTACGCGCTGCGCGCCGCACTCTGGATCGCTTCCGGCAAGCTGCGCCTCGCGCACCGGAGCACTTCCGGGTGCGCTAACGCGGCGCGTCATATGACGCATTACGCGACAACGCAGGTCCAGAATATAGTCAAAATGTCTCCACCAACCAGCAGTGGATTGCGGGTGCGCGATATATAGTTATTGCAACTAACTATATATTCGAATTTCTATGGTTTTGTGCGAGTAAATTAAGGTTTTGTAAATGCTAATCCCTAACTATATATGGTCTATAACCAATGGTTTTTTCAGTGAATTTTCTTGGTTTTGTAAATGCTAATCCCTAACTATATATGGTCTATAACCTATGGTTTTTTCAGTGAATTTCATTGGTTTTTTAAAAGCTAATATCTATAGCTGTAACATATATTTTTATTCTAATTCACAAATATATTTTATATATATTTGTATTATATTTTTTAATTCAATTTATATTATAGTGTAAATTATTTTTTCTTGCTTCGCTGCTGATCTGTGAACCGGTAAACGTTCCGTTAGTGCAAATACTGCGTTAGAAAGGCACATCGTGACGCGTTTCGTAAACGCAACATATCGCGTTACTACGTAATGCCCCTTATGACGTGCTGCGTTAGCGCACCCGGAAGCGTTCTGGAACGTGAACCAAGGCGCGAAACGTAAAGCCCCGGAATCGATCCGAGGCGCGGCGCGGAACGCGGAACGTAAGCATAACAGGTCATGGGACTAGTTCTTAAAACTTTTCATTGGTTGATTTTACTTTTAGTTTCCGAATGATGGAACGCTTGATCATATGACGTAAAACAAACACTTTTCATTGGTTTAGAACATTTTCTTTTCTCAAATTATGAAAGTCCCACCTTTTTTCCTCACTCCGACTTTCATTTTTATGAGAGAAAGACCTGTTTTTGTTTGCTAAGACATGGCATTTGTATTAGCTGCAGCTGGTGGATCTCCACCACCACCAAAGAAGAGAGGACCGACTAGCCAGGTCATCTTCGACCAGGAAGAAGAAGAAGAGGAAGACGAGGAACAGGAGCAAGGGACAAGTGGCTTTCTGAAAGAAATGCCAAGAACGTCCCATGTGAAGTGAATTTTATCTGGCAATTTTTTTCTTTTCCTTCTCATGAAAAGAAAGTTAATGCCAGGTTCGTTACCTTCCTCATCTGCAAAAAAACACTCTCGAGAGGGACCGAAAAAAAATATAGCTTTGGTAATCATACCATGCATCGGCACATGGAAAGTTGGCACCCTCTTAATTATTCCAAAGCACAACTTCGAGATTTGGTGGATAACCCCCGACCGGCAAAAACATCCACCAATGACTTAGCAATAAGTGAGTCAGAGGCAAGGGAAACGGTCCTAAATCTGCAAAAGAACTTTGGACAGATGAGATTGACTTGTGTAGCATGTGGAAAATTAATTTCACACGGAGAGATGAGTATTACTTTAATAAATAGATCATATGAAAATCATCAATGTCCAAAACGTCCTAGAAAGTAATTTTTTTTTTGTTGCTCCTGTTGAGCCCTTTGAAGTAAATCATTTTTGTTTCCCCTTCCTCAAAAAAAACACAAAAAAATATAAAACATCAAAAATAATAAAAAAAAGTTCTTTTCAGAACTACCTTCCTTTTTTAAAAAAATTGCTAGAATGTTTAGCACTCTAGCATCCTCTACTTCTTTTGATACGCTTCCCGGTTAGCGTTCGGGTACGCGAACTGGTTGCGAACTAAAAAAAATATTTTTTTAAAAAAGACGAGTTAATAAACAGAGAGTAATGTGAAAAGAAAGACAAATAGAGGGAGTAACACACAGTTACTGTTGAAAGAGGGACGGATAAAAGAAGTGAAAAGAGTAGTATAAATAAGTAATAGAAAAAGAAATGAAGGAAGTAGCAAAGACAGGAAACTAAGGGTTACAAAAAAGAAGCTGAGGAACTAATAAAAGTTAAATCTGATAGACATGTAACGTAAAGAGTACTAAACGCTTACCTTATAATTGTAATTACCGTACTGTATTATTATTTTCATACTTTTAATCTGTGTAAGAAAGAGCAAAAAAATTTAAATTAATACAAGATGGCAAAAAAAGAGTGAGCATGAGACAAAATAAATGTTAAATGTGGTATACTAGTAAAGTGCACAGCTGCCCCAGCAAAGAGGGGTCCCGGCGCTGTGTACCGCTGGGGAACCCATCCTGGCTTTCCCTGTGAGATGGTTCCTCCTGGGCATCCCCAAGGTGAAGCCAGGCATCCCCGGCGCTGATGGGGCCGCTACTAGAGATTAAGCAAGCTATTGCCCAAAGTTGCTGAGTGGCACCCATGGTTGGAGTAGGCAACGAGGCGAGAATTATCGAGTCCGCTGACCAAGGCCCAAGATCCTGCCGCGTCAGGAATCGAACCCTGGTCCCGGGCCGGCCTCTGCTTCTGGGTCTGCCGCCTCTAACCAGTGAGCCACACCAATCCATATACATATTAGAAATCACAATTAAAAGTAGAAAATTAATTAAACATATTTAATGGTTTATTTTTGCTGTTATCAGAAAATATCAAATTTCACTGAAAACAGTGAGTTGAAGGTATTCATCATATAAGAGCGGGGAAATAAAACACAATCAAAATGATTGTGTTTAAAAAACCCAAATAATATAAATAAGCAGAAATAGGAACTTCTCCAAAGTAACTTACTTTCTATGACGTCAAAGGATATCCTATGAACAGCTTATACTCTGTTGTGCTGTTACTATTTTCTGCCCGCCACTTTCTGAAAGATAAACTCAATTGTTTTAAGAAAACTGAGACATACAAAGCAATTTGAAACAGCACACTAAGTTACAGCAACACCTAGAATCATTATAGTCCAATTACCTACCCTAAATTCTGACTTCAAAAATCAAGTCAAAAGGCAACATTGCTTCATACTCAATTAGTAATGTTTGCTGAAAAACTAGCCATTTTTTAAATTTCAAATAAGCTGTGTAATATCCAGATGTTGTCAAAGGACCAGCATATTATATAATAGCTGCAGTTGCAAATGTTCTTCCTGAAATCGATGACTGTGTAGCCAAAACATTTTTAATTTGACTGGACAACTTATTTTCTTCCAGTTTATGTAGTTGAAATTGTAAAATGACATTTCATCCATAAGTTTTCAAAAATAATGTGGACAGCATTGCAGACTTACATTTCCTCTACTCCTTATTTTGATCTGCTGCTTGTCTTTGCTTATAAAAGCAAACAGTTTTCGCTCTGTACTACAATTATCCACAAGGCCATATATAGTAGGAGCCATTAGAACCGCTGTAAATTCCTCTAAACAAATCCCAAGCTTTTTTTCCTAAAATTTTGGTTGTAAGAACACCAGGTAAGAATTTTGAAGGTGGAAAGGCAATCTTTTTTTGAAAGTTAAAACAGAATCATTGCAGAATGACCAATCGTTTCCAGATTTCAAATAAGCTGTATAATGTCCTGAATTAGTTGAAGGACCATTATGATATATAATTGCAGTAGTTTTAAAAGTCGTTCCTGATATTGACAACTGCGAAGCCACAAAATTATTAATTAAAGTTGTCAATTTAGTTCCATCAGGCCTACATCGTTGGAACATTAAAATGACATACTGGCCATAACTTCGTAAAATTAACGTGGACAGCATTTCAGACTTACATTGGCTGCACTCCATATTTTGATGGGCTGCCTTTACTAGCTTATTGAAGGATACTGATTTACTGTCAGACAAAGTTAAATATATAAATCTTTCTGAGTCTACACTATTAGTACTTGATAGCCTACAGTTCTCGCAGTCATGCTGCCATTGATAAGAAAGGCCAAATAGATAATCTACATCTACACCCTCATCTTGCAATACATCAAGCATATACATTAAAAACTCCTGACAATCCTGCTGAATATTTTCAGAGAATTCTGTTTGACCTGAACATTCGTCTAACAGAATACGAATTTCAGACACACTTTCTACTCTCGTTTTATCAGCACTACATTTCTCTAACACAGAATTCAACAAACAGCATAAACTTTGTTCCGAATTGATCACAATCTGTTCTTTGAAAGTCTCTAGTGAAAAGAGAACATTAACAACTACATTAGCATAGCAGTTGACACCAGAACTATTTTCAAATTTAAAACCAACAACATTTTCAACAGAATTCATTTTATTCCTGCTTACAATTTTGGGTTCATCGACTTTTGGTCTTTTTGCTACAACCTCCCTACTATTACTGATATTTCTTCGTTTCCGGCCTACCACACGTTTCTCAATCAAAGGATATTGAGGCAAATGTGGCGCATACTCTCTTCTTAACCTATTGTATTCCTTAACACAATCTAGATCTGCACAAATGTTTGTGACATCACAGTCAATCAAGTACAAACCTGATAAAGTTTTGACTTGTGACAATGCTACATAAGCCATACCCTCTTTGAATAAAGAACTGCCAATATTCAATAAAGCAGTGTCTACACTTAAACCTTGCGATTTATGAATTGTCACCGCATATGCCAAGCAAACAGGAAACTGCTTACGGTGAATACATAAGTCTTTAACAAGCAAAAACCTAGCAGAGCAACGACCAGTTAGCTGTACTTCCTCAATGCCATCAAATTTAATTTTTAAAAATTCAATTCCATCTCTATTTCTGTATTTCTCAAAATCAACAACATTACCCATTGATCCATTTACCAGACCTCTTTCAACATGTAAATTCCTTCTCAAAATGATTCGGCAATTTAAGCACACATTTAAAGTCTTTTCAAAACCCGCAGTTTTAGATATAGTCTTCTCTAATGAATCCAATTTAGATTTCAAATTCTCTGACAAAATATTTGTTGCTCCCATATGCTCTATTTTGTCAATAGCTTCAAGTTTCACAATCTCTTGTTTTTCTAAATTCAACATTTTATTGTTGAAGATGGAACATTCTGCAAGAGTTGGCATCAAACATATTCCAGATTTCTTCACAGTAATTTTCTGAAAAATATCCTCTGGCAAAACGTCTTCTTCTGGATATAAATTTGACAGTAAGCGTGCATGTAACGCTTCTTTACCACGCTCAGTCACTTTCCCGATTCGAATATCTTGTAGAATATTCTTGTAATCTTCGTCCTTCGCCTGACGCATATTTTCACGCAGCTCAGCATAACTGAAGTTTAACCATATGTTAACGTTGCCAATGCTCCCTAGGCACTTCTTGGTATCTTTATGTGTAAGCAGTTTAAACACTGGTTGTCCTTTCACTGGTGTCAGCTGCAGAAGATCACCAAAAACAATGATGTGTTTGCCACCGAATAACACATCATACTCTGTTTTAAGATCTTCCTGCATTCTTAAATGCACAAAAGCAAGCATGAGATTGGAAACCATGCTTACTTCGTCAATGATAAGAAGTTTCATCTTCTTCAAAACTCGAGATACTTCACAACAAGCATCTCCAGATAACTTGTGGTATTGTAATTTGTTATCATGCTCCACTGGCAGCATCAGTAACCAATGCAAAGTAATCCCTTTAATGTTATGAGCTGCCAGTCCAGTTGGAGCGGTCACAACACAAGACAGCGATGAATCAGTCCATTTCTGCATATAACATGAAATTGCTTTAATAAGGAAACTTTTTCCAGTTCCTGCTTCTCCACTCACGTACAGTCGGACAGGCTTCAACGACGTACATGAGCACTCTTCCTTCTCATGACTTAATCCATGCTCAATTTGGTTGGTAACTTCGACATATATTTTCCTCTGCTCAACGTTAAGTTGTCTTTCCAATTCTTCTAAGTTAACTGCATCCTTCTGAGCATGTGCCATGGCTCTTTCCACTTCAATCATGGCAGTGGCAGCTTCATTTTCAATAACTGGTTCTCCTAGTGGATCCTGACTCAATGAAACAGAACTCTGACTGTCCTGAGAACTGTCTCTAGCAATCTCGGCTGCAATTGTTGCTTCCTGCTCAATTTCTGCATTCAACATTTGTAGATATTTTGGGAAAACAGGACATTCTATGGACTCCAGGTGACTGCTTCTCTTTGGATAATATGTATCCAACATGTTGCTCTTCAAAATATCTGTACTGCTTGGCTCCTTCTCCGCAAAATACTCAATTTCCCGTACAGGTTTCAGAACTCGATTACGCGTTGCAGCAAGACCAAGACTCGCCCAAATGATACTCCTAGATTTGGCATAGAGACTTGCTGAAGATAACCGGTCAGAACATTCGTAAGCTCCGATTTCTCGATGCGACAACATCTTCAGACTGAAACTGTACAACTTCTTACTGAGGCTCTTTTCATGGGAAATATCCTCCCACATATCCTTCAGTTCTGTATTTTCTTTTTTAGTGATGTAAGACGTCACATACCGAGCCACAGCCATACAGTTGTCAGCCACAAACTGTATATCCATGTTAGCGTTCCACATGGACAAAATCACTGGGTTGTAGTTGTTGATGTACTTGGACTCTTCGTTTCTTTTCAAATTGTATGTGTTTTTGGGTGATTTCCTCGTCACATTATGTTGCAGCGAAGACATCAAATTGTTAACTCTTCCTTTTGATAACACCGACCGTGGAAATGCGAAACGACATTTGGTGTAGTATTTGTCCTTGTTTCTGAATTTACGACGACAGTACTTTCCACAACGATAGCTTTGAAACCGTAAAACTTGTTCTCTTAGACTTTTGTCTTTGTTTGTCTTTGGAACAGCACATGTAGCATACTGTTCTATGAAACTCATCACTAAGTCATCCGGATCTGTTCCAAATTTCGGTGCATCTTTGATCCATAGTAGCATATGTATATGAGGAGCACCTCTTGCTTGATACTCCTTTCTCCAGAAGAAATCCAACACCTCTCCAAGAGGTGGATTTTTCTTGTTCGTGATGAAAGACATCATAGCTTCAAATCTATGATTGAAGTACCTGCATACATTCACAGGATCCAAAGAGCACAGTTCTCCGGGTGTCTTGAATTCAATATTTTCAATGTTTCCATTTACCTCTCGTAGAAATTCAAGTAAGTCTTCCCAGCCATACTCAGCACAGCTGAGAGTGAGGAACCATGTGGGAGTTCCTAAGTTCCTCAGCATACATTTTAAGTCACCATGACGGCGGTACTAATACTCATTAGTACCACGCTGACAAGCCATGAGATTAATCAGGTGAGAAACCAAAATTCTGTCTTGCACATTGACTTTATCCATAAAGTCCCTTGCCGAGATATTTCGCAGTTGTATACCACTTTTCAAGATGTGGTTCACTGCATAAGACAATCCAGAGAGATCACTTTCAAACAATAGATGAAATAAATAGGGAATGCATTGTCGAAACCTAGGATCTTCTGTATACAATCATAAAGTCCGGTATTCTGAAGCAGGAATTTCAACAGGTCGCTCATCATATCGTCCTCCTCGACCTGTGGGAAATAACTGTGGGAAACACCGAGCTTCCAAACTTTCCTCCCAAACACTAATGGGACTCCCTTTGGCTTGTTTCATTTGAAACAACTCAATAGCATTCCCCATGACTTCCTTGGAATGCAAAGGATGAACAGTATAATGTTCATATATTTCTTCCTTTTTAGAGGCTTCTACTTTCTCAATTTGACCAGGACACAAATCGCTGTCCTCTTCTTCACTTACTTCCTCTTCTGCAACACATACATTCTTGTAGTACTTATTATTTTTTATCAAATACAATGTTGCCTTTTTAACTTTCCTAACATCCACTAAATCTTGCCAGATTTTCTTACTCTTTGTCGGAACACCATTAACTATGATAACCAGAGGTTCCTCTTCCACTTTCTCTACTCCTATTGTATTAATGTTTTTCTTCAAATCCAAAGGCAAATAAACAACCCTTCCCTTTAATCCTCTCTGTAAATCTGATGGAGGCAACTTCCCTGTCTTTGGCTCCATTCGTACAATAGCCTGGAAGGGATGGACACTTTGAATCAAAATAGATTCATAAGTATTTAAATCCTTCAATTCAGAAGGAATGTCATCTAATTCCAGATTATTATGAACCGCTCTAGCAGGCATCTGGTTTTGGTTTAATTTGTTAAAACAATAAGTACACATACGTTGGTCCGCTCCCAAATCAAAACAATTTTCTACCATCAAGTATGTGGCAAAATCCTTCCAATCACTATTGTTTTCCATATCACTTTTTGCATATATATCCACTAACTTAGTATGATTCTTATAATAAGTCCGTCGACAACACACACAAGTGAAATTAGGCCTCTCACTTGATTTCACCATAAACGTGGAAATTTCCTTATGAAACTTATCTGTACTGAAAATCTGTACACTGTCTTCCACATTACCTTCTTCTAGTGATTCAATATCAACATTGTTCTCTTTACCAGCAAAGTAACAGAACTCAATTTCTTGACAAATATTCTTCACATCTACTTCAGAACCATGCAAAAGAGCACTGCTTAATTGTTTAAGCATAATTGCTGGACTCTTAGCATAATACAACATTCTCACTAATTTCCTCACTTTATTATGATGCACTGCTAGCATCCTGAAATGATGAAATACACTCTGGCATACTCTCCTGGAAAGACAAGCCAGTGAATGACCACGCAAACCTGTCACTTGTCTCACTCTGCAAGGATCTAATTCTTGCAACATCTTTATTTTTTGCTTTACACTTTTCTTATGAAATGTCCGTATAAAATCACAAAGCAAATTGATGGAATACTGTCGCACACTGCAAATAGAACTACACTTCCAGGTGTACACTGGTCCCTTAGGACATCTCCCTAAAACCTCATCACTTAACGCCTCTTCTGCATCTGCAGACACAAGTATTTCTTTTTCAACCGGTTGACCGTCTTTCACCTCATAAGCTCGACCACTGGTGTCAACTGCATGCACCAAATCATTGTCCTGAAAATAACTCTCCTCATTAAAAAATGCCTCACTATTTGAACTATGCATCCATTCTCCTGAGAAAACATCACAAAAATTACTTCGATTTACTTCTCTCTTCCATCTACTATTTGATTTTAAAACATAGATTACCTTGTTTAGTTTCCTAATTCTATTAATTACCAAAATAAATAACTTTCGCTTAATTTCGAAAGCCTGATCAATAATTTTCTCTACATTTTTCTTTTTCTTATAAAATGCCACTTTCTGTTGGCCTTTCTTGAATTGTTTTAGCAAATTGACAATTACCCTGTTGCGGAACATTCGCCTACGAATGTCCCTGAATACATTTTCCCTTCTACTGCCATGCACAGAGTTATCTCCAGCTGTAGCAGAAACTTTTTTGACGGGCCTTTCCTTTCCATTTAAATTGGCTCTCTTTTTCGGCACTAAAACTTGTTCTGTAGTTATACTTTTGTTTCTACAAATGTTTCTAAGAAATGATTTTGTTCGCTTACCCGAAGCTTTCTTCGTGCGTTGAGGTGATTTAAATGTAGAGGACTGCTGCAAAAAATGTAGTAATCTGCTGTCTTTGACGTTTCGTAGACTTTCGGATTCTATCTTTAGATGGCATTGTCTAATTTCTCAATAATCTGCAGTTGAATCTGTGGTAAAATATAATAATAAATGCTATTAACCACTAATACCAAACAGTAAATCAACAGTATTTGATTCAGCAACGCTATAAAGATGATTCATTAAATTTTTTTAAATTTTACTGTGATAGTAATAGTATTACAGGGCTTTCATGCAAATGACTACCCACCCTGCAACAAAAAGCCCACATGAAACTTTACACACATTAAATTGTGTACTTACCTGCAATAATCCATATGCCAGTGTTTACGTCCGTCCACCCTGCCCCTCCCCCTCCCCGCATGCCTGCCCCACCGTAACTCCCTCCACGACCCGCTGCTGCTGTTTTGCAACATGGTGCTTCTTGTAAATCTCTCCTGCATTACAAAAGTGACGCACCAACAGCACAAAAGAGGCGCACAACCATCATAAATCTGTCTCTAAGACTTTAAGGGCCAGATGTAGGTCGGTCGGTAACGACCGAAAAATGGTATTTTCGGCCGTTACCGACCAGATTACAAAATTTGTCATGTAAGGGGCAATATATTACGGAATCGGTAAAATTACCGAATCGGTAATTTTACCGATTCGGTAAAATAAAACATCGATAAATATACCGATTTGAAGCCACCCATATGTAGGACTCTTCTGGTCATAATTTGAAAACACAGCACAGCTCCTATGTTCATACACACCTTATCAGTACTAATACTTTACATTAACTACAATTACAATTGGTAAAAGAATGCAAAATCGCCTTTGAAAGCATAATGCAAACACTTGACGCAAAACATCATTTTAAATACACAGCTGACTTTCTTATTTACTCAAAAAAGCATACTAGTCTTTACCTGCAATAATCCATATGCCAGTGTTTACGTCCCTCCACCCTGCCCCTCCTCCTCCCCGCATGCCTGCCCCACCGTAACTCCCTCCACGACCCGCGGCTGCTGTTTTGCAACATGGTGCTTCTTGTAAATCTCTCCTCATTAAAAAATGCCTCACTATTTGAACTATGCATCCATTCTCCTGAGAAAACATCACAAAAATTACTTCGATTTACTTCTCTCTTCCATCTACTATTTGATTTTAAAACATAGATTACCTTGTTTAGTTTCCTAATTCTATTAATTACCAAAATAAATAACTTTCGCTTAATTTCGAAAGCCTGATCAATAATTTTCTCTACATTTTTCTTTTTCTTATAAAATGCCACTTTCTGTTGGCCTTTCTTGAATTGTTTTAGCAAATTGAAAATTACCCTGTTGCGGAACATTCGCCTACGAATGTCCCTGAATACATTTTCCCTTCTACTGCCATGCACAGAGTTATCTCCAGCTGTAGCAGAAACTTTTTTGACGGGCCTTTCCTTTCCATTTAAATTGGCTCTCTTTTTCGGCACTAAAACTTGTTCTGTAGTTATACTTTTGTTTCTACAAATGTTTCTAAGAAATGATTTTGTTCGCTTACCCGAAGCTTTCTTCGTGCGTTGAGGTGATTTAAATGTAGAGGACTGCTGCAAAAAATGTAGTAATCTGCTGTCTTTGACGTTTCGTAGACTTTCGGATTCTATCTTTAGATGGCATTGTCTAATTTCTCAATAATCTGCAGTTGAATCTGTGGTAAAATATAATAATAAATGCTATTAACCACTAATACCAAACAGTAAATCAACAGTATTTGATTCAGCAACGCTATAAAGATGATTCATTAAATTTTTTTAAATTTTACTGTGATAGTAATAGTATTACAGGGCTTTCATGCAAATGACTACCCACCCTGCAACAAAAAGCCCACATGAAACTTTACACACATTAAATTGTGTACTTACCTGCAATAATCCATATGCCAGTGTTTACGTCCCTCCACCCTGCCCCTCCTCCTCCCCGCATGCCTGCCCCACCGTAACTCCCTCCACGACCCGCGGCTGCTGTTTTGCAACATGGTGCTTCTTGTAAATCTCTCCTGCATTACAAAAGTGACGCACCAACAGCACAAAAGAGGCGCACAACCATCATAAATCTGTCTCTAAGACTTTAAGGGCCAGATGTAGGTCGGTCGGTAACGATCGAAAAACGGTATTTTCAGCCGTTACCGACCAGATTACAAAATTTGTCATGTAAGGGGCAATATATTACCGAATCGGTAAAATTACCGAATCGGTAATTTTACCGATTCGGTAAAATAAAACATCGATAAATATACCGATTTGAAGCCACCCATATGTAGGTAGGACTCTTCTGGTCATAATTTGAAAACACAGCACAGCTCCTATGTACATACACACCTTATCAGTACTAATACTTTACATTAACTACAATTACAATTGGTAAAAGAATGCAAAATCGCCTTTGAAAGCATAATGCAAACACTTGACGCAAAACATCATTTTAAATACACAGCTGACTTTCTTATTTACTCAAAAAAGCATACTAGTCTTTATCTAAAATATAGAAATGATAACTCACCTTTACAAATTCTTTTTTAATTTCAAAACAGTCTCAGAAACACACCAAATATTCTTTAGCAGAATTAAAGGTATGCACTCCAGAGGCTGGAACCAACAAAGGCACTGAAACGCTGATATTCATCACACATATCTCTCATGTCAGCCAATCAAAACTCTTCCCTCACTATTTTCAAATCAACACCCTTCCCCGCTCTGCCCTTTCTGACCTTTTTCTATAGCAACTACCGCCTGCCAGACCTCTCAAGTTTACAAGTTCACACAACAATGTTTCAAATGAACTCTGAACTCTCAGTACACCTGCTAATCCACTGAAATCTTTCATAACATCATTTTTTATTAACCATTCAAATTACATCTTTCAAAGAACACATCCATGCACCCTAACTTTCTGTTTTCAGCAATGGAAATACACCAATCACTGCTAATGAATCATTTGCACTTAAACTCCACAGTTTTTTTTCATTACAAACTTCACTATTTCAACTGCCATTTCATTCCCACACTTCATCTGACTGCAGCAAAAACTCCTCTAGCCATGTTTTCAGTCTGGATTCTTGGACATAGCTACATCCACTGGGCTCACAGGTATGCTGATAACAGAAATTTACACAACCTCAATTTACAAAATGTGGAAATTAAATGGATTGGCCGAACAGGATTGAAATGTCACCAATTGATACCATTGGTGAAAACCTTTTTACATTTGCCAAGCCCTGACCTCATAATAGTGCACTGTGGCGGAAATGATTTAGGCACCTTGACTGGGGTAGGTCTGGAAATGCTCCTAAAAGACACCTTTGAGCATTTGATGACACTTTTTCCTCAAACTGCCTTGGTATATTCCAATATATGCCAAAGACAAAAATGGAAGTGGTCCAATCAATTTTGTCCACAAATAGAAAAATCGAGGAAGCATGTAAATAAGTCTGTTTCAGCTTACATGAGGGACCATGGAATGGGCTGCATCTACAACAATAACTTGCGTTACTACATGCAAGATATCTACAGAGGAGATGGCGTGCATTTCTCAGATGAGGGGAACAAAGTTTTCATACTAAATTTAAGAATGTGTATTGGTTCCTACTTATAAGTTTCTAGAACATACACAAAACCCAAAAGCTCTTTTCAGAGCTACCTTAACTTAGTGTACTCTTTTGAAATTTTGAATGTACCTTTTTTCACTTATTTTCACCTATATTCGCTTCCCGGTATGCTAACTAGTTCGCGTACCGGCAGCTAACCACGCGATAAAAAACTATTTTTTTTTAACGACATATATGAGCCTCATGAGCCACCCTCAGAAAACTTAGGGAGACAGGATACGTCCAAACTACCCCAATCTACCCATTCTGAACATTATTTACCCTCCATCTTGTATCTCAATTCTACCGAAACACAAAATGGAGGACTCCCGTAACGCTGCAGGTTCGCGTACCGGGAAACACACTGACAAGCACTCGCTCAAAAAAGGTGGGAAAGTAATTTACAGAAAAACAACTGGAGACACTTTCACCAATTAAACATTAGCTCATACTACATACCAATCCCTACCATTTTCACAAATATTGTTGGAATACCATTTAGCCATTTAGCATGTAGAACTCTCTAAAATCCCTGAGGTAACTTACTTCACAAAACATATCGGAAGTGTTGGAAATGACAACCAATTAAAAGATTACTTTCAATTTCTACTATTATATTATGACATTTCATTGGTTATGTACCTGAATATATATATACAAAGAGAGAGAAACACACCCATTTTGACTACTACTTCGTGAAGTGCATAACAACAAAAAATCAACTGATAACTTCAAGTTATATTTAAAAGGTAAGATATTATTTATAAAACTGAAGTATGTTCTGTACTGAAAGCTAATTAGAAAAACATTTTCTGACAGTAATATTCTATTACTCTGTAATACTTATAGAAAAAACATAGACTTCTCTGTTTTAGTTATGGCAGGGCCAGTCCTAGGATTTGCGAGGCCCTGGGCTAAAAAGGAACGTGCGCGAGGCCCCCTCCAATTTACATAAGTGGCCCCTTGCAAGGAGAACATTCACAGACACTGAGGGGGCCCCATTGTCCAGCATTTTGACGCCCCCACAGTTTTAACTTTTACTCCACACGCATTTCTCACACCTTCATAGGTGTGAGAATTGATTGTGGTCTAAAAGTTAAAACTGTGGGTGCGCAAAAATGCTGGACAATGGGGCCCCCTCAGTGTCTGTGAATGTTCTCCTTGCAATTGAGGGAGCGTCTCCTTCTCCCTCCCCTATACCTCCTGACACCATCCATGGGAGGCCCAAGGAGGGGGCCCCCTCCAATGGACCTTAATTGCAGGCGACACCTTTCTTTATGATAGATCTCCAGGAAAACAAAAGGACACATCACCAGTGCGTGGCCCCATGCTGGTGGGCTGAGTGCGAGACCATGAGCGGCAGCCCACGCTGCCCATGCCTAGCGCCAGCCCTGAATTAAGGATAGAGTTAGACTTCTATAGTATAATTCAGAATTCACTAAGAGTTTTTTTGATAATTTTCTTCATATTTCTACTTCCAATTTGATACCATACACTGCCCAAAGAAAAAACACTTTTTAATTAACCAAACTGCCTATCTGTACTGAAACCCAACAGTGCCCTATCTGTACTGATATATTTTTAAAAAATTAATTTTACAGAATTCAAAATGGAAAGACAAGAAAACAACTTGAAAACTGAAACAGAAAAACAAATGGAGACAGAAGTTGACAAGGATTTCTACGACGATACAATAAAAAATGAACTTGTGCAATGTGTAGATGCAGTAGATTTTCTACTGAAAAATGAAGAAAAAAATGATCACGATTTTTTAGATTTTCTTTTAAATTTTGAAAAACAATCTGAAAAATAAATTTTTATTTCTTAATTCAAAAATTGTTTGACACATTATTTATTTTTATATGTATATTGAAAACTAGTAGCAAATGTATTATAACGTGAAGTCAGACTTAAAATATACTGTGCAACTTTTTGGTATAACATACTAGCTTTGTTCATAGTTACTTCCTTTCTCCCACTATATAATCCCCAATGTGTATTTAACATCTCTTTATCATCTCCTGCCACCATGTTGTTTCGGCTTTCCAGACAGACTATGGTATGAATTCCATATACCACAATAACTTCTATAACAACAGGCAAGATATTTACAAAGGAGACGGTGTTTATTAAATTATAGACTCTGCATTGGTACCTACATGTAGCTACGTAAATAAAAAAAACAAAAAAAAAACAAAACGAACAATCAATAAACATACAATAAGTTAAAAGTCAATCATTCTTGTTTCCTTATAGTACGCTCCCCAGACCGCTTTCCGGTACGCAAACCGGGCACACCCCGCGGGGCACTTTAATATCCCCCTCATCAATCCTAGGGGGTCAGGAGGGGTCTACCTTGCCCCCTTTCCTTCATTTCCCCCTTCGTTTTGGCCTCCTCTTGTCTCTCGATCCTACCGAGAGACAAAATGGCGGCCGCTACGGACTGTTTAGAATGTTGACAGACACCGGAGAGCCAATCAGCTTCGCTTCGCAAAGCTCCGTTACGCGAAAAGTACGCGAACTGGTGCGCTATCCAGGACGCTGTCACAGATATATAAATTTTTTAAAACGTTAATTTCTCAAAATCCACTGGAGCACATATATTGAGACCCAGAAAAGGCACATCGGGCTAACAGTCCCTACAATTTTGCCAAGTTTCGTGCAAATCCATTCAGCCGTTCGAGCTAAAAGTGAGGCCAAACGCCCTATGGAAATTAACATGGGAAAAACGCGTTTTGGGACCCCCCTTTTTTCTTGGCCCCCCCTTGACGAAACCCCCCCAAATTTTCAAGGGATGCTCAGAAACAAAATGTGCCATGTTCCTGAAAATTTCAGCCGATTCCGTCCACAAACGCCAAAGTTATTAGACATAGAATTTTCAAAAGTCCCATTGGAAAAAAATCCTAACTATATATACCTACTGGCGACCGCCAGTAGGTAATATATATATATATATATATATATATATATATATATATATATATATATATATATATATATATATATATATATATATATATATATATATATATATATATATATATATATTACCTACTGGCGGTCGCCAGTAGGTAGTTATAGTTAGGATTATTTTCAATAGGAAAATCGCAACATTCTATTGGGAATAACTTTGGCGCCGGTTGAGGAATCTGCCTGAAATTTTCCTCAAATTTGCCTCGCGGCGCTCCGGTCCTTCCCTGAAAGCTTGGGAGGGCTTTGTCAAG